>NC_041394.2:132194535-132219535 GCF_900747795.2 Erpetoichthys calabaricus
GACCCTGTGATCAGATTCAGCAGGTTGGAAAATGGATGGATGGAATTTCACCATGCTTCACATGTTGATAATGAAGCAGCGCCAAATGAATCCAAGTCTATTAATAGTGGTAGCGGGTTACCAGCACTTGATCATTTCCTGTGTTGTTCCTTGATAATGAACTTTATCTACACACACCAGTAGGATTGCCACCTGTCCCTTACAATGTGCATTATTGCATATTGGAACATAAAATAAGGGCTCGGCCAGGCACAGCCCGAAGAGGCAACGTGGGTCCCCCTTCCCATGGGCTCACCACCTATGGGAGGGGCCAAGGAGGTCGGGTGCAGTGTGAGTTGGGTAGTGGCCAAAGGCGGGGGACCTTGACGGTCCGATCCTCGGCTACAGAAGCTGGCTCTTGAGACGTGGAATGTCACCTCTCTGAAGGGGAAGGAGCCTGAGCTAGTGCGCGAGGTTCCGGCTAGATGTAGTCAGGCTCACCTCGACGCACAGCTTGGACTCTGGAACCAATCTCTTTGAGAGGGGCTGGACTCTGTACCACTCTGGAGTTGCCCCCGGTGAGAGGTGCCGAGTGGGTGTGGGCATACTTATTGCCCCCCGACTTGGAGCCTGTACATTGGGGTTTACCTCGGTGGATGAGAGGGTAGGGGGACGGGTCCTAACTGTTGTTTGTGCGTATGCACCGAACAGCAGTTTGGAGTACCCACCCTTTCTGGAGTCCCTGGAGGGGGTGCTAGAGGGCATACCTTCTGGGGACTCCCTCGTACTGCTAGGAGACTTTAATGCTCACATGGGCAATGACAGTGAGACCTGGAAGGGCGTGATTGGGAGGAATGGCTCCCCCGATCTGAACCAGAGTGGTGTTTTGTTATTGGACTTCTGTGCTTGTCACAGATTGTACATAACGAACACCATGTTCAAGCATAGGGGTGTTCATATGTGCACTTGGCACCAGGACACCCTAGGCCTCAGTTCGATGATCAACTTTGTGGTTGTGTCGTCGGACTTGCGGCCACATGTCTTGGACACTCGGGTGAAGAGAGGGGCGGAGCTGTCAACTGATCACCACCTGGTGGTGAGTTGGCTTCGATGGTGGGGGAGGATGCTGGTCAGGCCTGGTAGGCCCAAACATGTTGTGAGGGTCTGCTGGGAATGTCTGGCAGAACCCCCTGTCAGAAGCAGCTTCAACTCCCACCTCCGGCAGAACTTCGACCACATCCCAAGGGAGGTGGGGGACATTGAGTCTGAATGGGCCATGTTTCGTGCCTCTATTGTTGAGGCAGCTGACCGGAGCTGTGGCCATAAGGTGGTCGGTGCCTGTCGTGGCGCAATCCCCGAAACCGTTGGTGGACACCAGCGGTGAGGGATGCTGTCAAGCTGAAGAAGGAATCCTACAGGACCTTTTTGTCCTGTGGGACTCTGGAGGCAGCTGATAGGTACCGGCAGGCCAAGTGGAATGCGGCTTTGGTGGTTGCTGAGGCAAAAACTCGGGCATGGGAGGAGTTTGGGGAGGCCATGGAGAATGACTTTCGGATGGCTTCAAGGAGATTCTGGTCCACCATCCAGCGTCTCAGGAGGGGGAAGCAGTGCAGTGTCAACACTGTATATGGTGGGGATGGTGCACTGCTGACCTTGACTCGGGACGTTGTGGGTCGGTGGGGGGAGTACTTTGAAAACCTCCTCAATCCCACTAACATGCCTTCCAATGAGGAAGCAGAGCCTGGGTACTCGGAGGTGGGCTCCCCCATCTCTGGGACTGAGGTCACCGAGGTAGTCAAAAAAACTCCTTGGTGGCAGAGCCCCGGGGGTGGATGAGATACGCCCGGAGTTCCTCAAGGCTCTGGATGTTGTAGGACTGTCTTGGTTGACACGTCTCTGCAACATCGCATGGACATCAGGAACAGTGCCTCTAGATTGGCAGACTGGGGTGGTGGTCTCCCTCTTTAAGAAAGGGGACTGGAGGGTGTGTTCCAACTACAGAGGGATCACACTCCTCAGCCTCCCTGGAAAAGTCTATTCGGGGGTTCCGGAGAGGAGGGTCCATCAGATAATTGAGCCTCAGATTCAGGAGGAACAGTGTGGTTTTTGTCCTGATCGCGGAACAGTGGACCAGCTCTACACCCTTAGCAGAGTCCTGGAGGGTGCATGGGAGTTCACCCAACCAGTCTACATGTGTTTTGTGGACTTGGAAAAGGCATTCGACCGTGTCCCTCGGGGAATCCTGTGGGGGGTACTCTGAGAGTATGGGGTACCGGACCCCCTGATAAGGGCTGTTTGGTCCCTGTACGATCGGTGTCAGAGCTTGGTCCGCATTGCCGGCAGTACGTCGAAACCATTTCCAGTGAGAGTTGGACTCCGCCAGGGCTGCCCTTTGTCACCAATTCTATTCATAACTTTTATGGACAGAATTTCTAGGCGCAGCTAGGGCATTGAGGGGGTCCGGTTTGGTGGACTCAGGATTGGGTCACTGCTTTTTGCAGATGATGTTGTCCTGTTTGCTTCATCAGGCCGTGATCTTCAGCTCTCTCTGGATCGGTTCGCAGCTGAGTGTGAAGCGGCTGGGATGGGAATCAGCACCTCCAAATCTGAGACCATGGTCCTCAGCAGGAAAAGGGTGGAGTGCCCTCTCAGGGTTGGTAGCGAGATCCTGCCCCAAGTGGAGGAGTTCAAGTATCTCAGGACCTTGTTCATGAGTGAGGGAAGAATGGGGTGTGAGATCGACAGGCGGATCGGTGAGGCATCCGCAGTAATGCGGGCTCTGCATCGGTCTGTCGTGGTGAAAAAAGAGCTGAGCCGCAAGGCGAAGCTCTCAATTTACCAATCGATCTGTATTCCTACCCTCACCTATGGTAATGATCAATGGGTAGTGACCGAAAGAACGAGATCACGAATACAAGCAGCTGAAATGAGTTTCCTCCGCCGGGTGTCTGGGCTTTCCCTTAAAGATAGGGTGAGAAGCTCAGTCATCAGGGAGGGGCTTAGAGTAGAGCCACTGCTCCTCCGCATCGAAAGGAGTCAGATGAGGTGGCTCGGGCATCTGATCAGGATGCCTCCTGGACGCCTCCCTGGTGATGTGTTCCGGGCACGTCTAACCGGGAGAAGGCCCAGGGGAAGACCCAGGACACGCTGGAGGGACTATGTCTCTCGGCTGGCCTGGGAACGCCTTGGGACTGCCCCGGAAGAGCTAGAAGAAGTGGCCGGGGAGAGGGAAGTCTGGGCAACTCTGCTCAAGCTGCTGCCCCCGCGACCCGACCTCAGATACGCGGAAGAGAATGGATGGATGGATGGATGGATGGATGGATGGATGGATGGATGGATGGAACATAAAATACTGAGTACTGTACTGAATTAGCAAGGAACACAATTTATCCTGTATTTTCATACACATTGCTTTATGTACATACTAGCTCTTCAAAGTGCAGAGAATAACATGAGAACAATTAAAATTAAACCAGTTATACTAGCGAAGTGCATGAGTTTCATTTCGTGTTGCAGTAAGGTTGCAGGCAGACATATAATATGCACTTACAGAGATTGTGCATAAGCATCATCCTTGCCATTATGCTGCATTCACATATTGACAATCTTCTTCTTTCAGCTTCTCCTGTTAGGAGTTGCCACAGTGGATCATCTGTCCGCATGTGGGTCTGGCAAAATTTTACACCGCATGCCCTTCCTGACATAACCCTCCCCATTTATCCAGGCTTGGGACCAGCAATAAATAAAGCAGTCACATTAAGCAGTATAGCCGAATTTCCAGAACAAGACGCTATCTGCACTGTAAAAATTACTTTGGTGACGTCTGCTAATTCAAGTCCACCGGTAGAAGAGGCTGTCGAGGTATGGGTCTGAGTGCGAGACAGAATGTCAGTGGGTCAGCCCTGTCCCTGGAAATTAATACATTTGCTAACAAGCTTTTCCTGTCACCTGTGAAGAGATACTGTAAGTATACTTGAAGGAAATATGATAAATTGCAAAATATGTGCAGTTAGTTTCGATAAAAAACTTTAATCGCACAAATAATCAAGATTAAAATTTTTAATTTAAACAGCAGAGGTGCAGTCATTTGAAAGTGTGGAGGAATGGTGAGAGAAGAATAAATAAGTTTTGCTGAGAGTAGATAAAGAGGTGTTACATTAGAAGACAGGAAGGAGACCACCTGGGGACAAAGAGATGTGGCGGTGGAACAGAGAGTTGCAGGATGTCTTAAAGACTAAGACAGAGGCAAAGAAGACATGGTACCAATCAGGAGGGAAGAAGACATAGATATGTACAGGTAGACAATCAAAGAGGGAAAGACACAGACTTTGAAGGAGGTTTATGAAAAACTGATGGGTGGGGGGGCAGAAAAATTTTCAGAATAGCAATGGATGGGAACAAGGCTGAGATAATCAGATAAAGCAGATGACAGATGAATAAGGTGTTGTCTTGAGTGTGCACAATGGAATCAAGCGTAGTTGAAAGGGGTACTTTAAAAAGCTGTTGAATGAATAAAATCCAAAAGTAATATTTGTGAATGGAGTCCCAAATGATGAGCTAGTACCAATACTAAGGAGGGAATAAGTAATGGAGGGGCTGAAAAGAATGAAGAATGGAAAGGCAACAGGACCAGATGAAATAACAGTAGAAGAGTAGTTTAGTGGAAGAAGGAGTAGATGTGTTGTGGGATCTAATGCAGAAGATGTATGAAAAGGAGAAAATACCAGAGGAGTGGAGAAACAGTATGATTGTAGCCATTTAGATTGTTTCCATTGTGGAAAACTATAGATGGATAAAGCTGACGCCACACACTATGGTAAAGTGATTAAGGGTTCGTGGTAGAGCATGTTTGTTTTTTTAAAATAAAATCAGTGAGTTAGCATAGATCACGTGAGTGTTGGTGTGTGAGAGAAAAGCTGCTTGGGTGCAAAGATTGTTGATGAGGGAATTTGTTAATTACAGTTAAGGGGTTCACAAGTGGTTAATGCAGCTGTCTCTCATCAGGGCTCTGCAGATCATTTGGCATACATGCATACACTGGGGATAAAGGGATGAGAAGGAGTGAGTGAAAACAAGAAAAGAAAAAAAAGAGCAAGGAGAGAATGGAGATAAAATTGAGTGATGAAAGAAAGGTTGGAGGTGAAATTGTAGAGGTTAGGATCACGGTAGAGCTGGTTCAGAAGAGAGGAGGCTTGGCGGTGAAGAAGATGCCCTGTACAGAGCAGAGGCACACCAGGGTTAGGGTTAATCCTTCTGATCACTGTAAAAGTTCAGGACTGTCCATCTGCTTCAAGAGATTCTCATATACCAAGGGGCAAAGGCTGGAGAAAGGAGCAGGAATTGCAGTGTCATTGTGGATGCCAAGGGATGGTGATGGGGACACAAGCCAATAAAAGGATGACTTTGTAGGTGTCTTTGTTGGCTGAGGAGACCTTAAAAGGTAAGCAGAGCCAATGCTGTTTTAGAAGGAATGACAGAGGCTACTGATTTGTTTGAAATGGAAGATCCTGGCTATGTTTTAACCAGTGATTTAAACTGTTGTTGGATTATTTATTGAATGATTTTAACATCCACCAGAAAATCATTTTTTTATATCTAGAACTATTTATTTATTGAACTGCACTGCACTTTCTTTATTTTCGGTCACTATGTGAATGAAAGCACTATGCATACTGATTTGCACCTACTTTGTTCTTTGTCCTCATTCACCCTTGTCCATCTTGGTACATGACTATCAATGTGCTGGTTCCTGATGATAATATATCAGCTGTGAGAGACTCGGGCATCACAAATTTAATGAAAATCTTGTAAAAGATATAGAGGGAAAGCTTAAGGAAGAGACCACGATTGGGGAGGAGCAGTCTGGTTTTATGCCAGGCAGAGGAACAACTGATGCAGTCTTTGCATTGAGACAGTTTGTAAAGATGCACCTAGAAAAACACAAAGACTTGATTATGATGTTTATTGATTTGCAGAAGGTTTAGAATAGAGTGCCATGTCAAAGGGTCTGGAGTTGCATGAGGTAGAAAGGCGTATCAGAGAAGTATATGAAAATTGTTCAGGATTATGCACAAGCGAGTGAGGACCAAGGTTAGAAGTAGTGCTGGAGTAACAATCAACATCCCAGTTAGAGTTGGTCTGCACCAAAGATCTTCTTTAAGCCTTTAGCTCTTTGATCTGGCAATGGATGTGTTCACTCATGAGATGAAAGACCAATTCCTCTGACTTTTTCTCTCAGCTTTATTAAAACTTCCTTATAATAATGCTGGTTAACTGTTGTGCCTGTTGGAGGCTATTCTTCCAAAATTACGCCCTTGATATCGAAACACACAATAAGCATGGCTTTGAATTTTGACTTGCTGTGACGAGCTTTTTTCATTCTTGGTGATGATGGTGTTTTCCAGTGCATTGACTTTTAAAAAGCATTTTTTTAGCACACTACAGAAAATAGAACCAAACTAAATGGCGAGTCACAATCAACTGAACGTCATAGAGTGTTGCTGCTTGTCATGCAGGTTAAGACATGCAGTTATAACCGGTTCTGACTGCTTTGTTTACTAGGTGGAATCACAGTCTGAGTATTTAATAGACATACCTCGTATATATATATATATATATATATATATATATTTATTTATATTGTGATGGACGGCTGGCAGCTGAACCCAGCCTAGGACACCCAAAGAATTTGAAACACTGCCTCACTCAGGATGCTAGCTGGCGGTTTCCCTGCAGCATAGCGGTGCCCCAGATTCCCACAGGGCACCATGGGATCTGGAGTTTGGCTTCATAGCCCTGGTGAGTACCGTGGGTGCCATCAGGAAACGCTGCAGGAAGACCGGGGGATTTTACTTCCCATATAACCCAGTAGTACTCCCAAGTCACAGGGACGGAAGTCCCAAAGTACTTCTGGGCTGAAGAAAACTCAAGCCCTCAATCTGACGTGGAAGTGCTGGAAAGTCATTTGACAGGAAGAACGGAAGCACTTCCAGGTCAAGGACTATATAAAGGGCTGTCGGGAGCTGAAGTTGGGAGGTAGATAGAGCTTGCTGGGAGGTGTGGAGGAGTGAATTGTGAATAATTATTACTATTATTACTTGTCTGTCTATGGTGGTTGGGGTGCTTAGAGGCACTATTACAGAAAGAGGAAAAATTAAAGCACCTTTTTGTTCTTTTACCTGGTGTCCTGGATATTTGTCTGTCGGGTTAGAGGAGCGACAGCACCCTCCAGTGTCACTATATATATATATATATATATATATATATATATATATATATATATATATATATATATATATATATATATTGTAAAAAGAAGACAAAACAAGCATAAAGGGTTGGGGTTTTCCGGCCCCGTATACTGTAAAAATTAGATTCAGATCAGAAATATTGTTCATAACAATGTATATCAGACAACAAGATGGCGGACTGGGGGAATCTTTATGGAGAGGGACCGGAAATGAAAGTGAAGGCTGCTGGGAAGGTACCAAGATGGATGCTGGGATGCTGATGTCATCAGGGGTCGACAGAGGGAATGCGGAAGTGATATTGCGTGGTTAGGTACTGGAGGCGACTTCATGGCGGTGGTGTTTCTTTCTGCCAAAAACAAAGAGAGAGAGGTTAGTGCTCCGCCATACCCTTCTGGCCTGTGGTTTCACGTAACACTTTGAGTCTTTCCACGGCTCCCTAAGCGTGCGTGCGTGACAATATGTATATATATATATATATATATATATATATATATATATATATATATATATATATATATATATATTGTTTTATTTTTAAAATGTTATATCACAAATATAAAATAGTTTTATGTGGAATTACAAAATCCTGCTGTTATGGAAAATTCTCTCATTAGCACCAATGGAGCATCTATGCAACATGGCAGAATAGAATCTTTTATCAGTTAGGTTCGTTGCATATAACAGATAAAAAGAATTTCAATTATGCCAATCAGCACACAGATAAATGGCACATTCCAAAACATCCCCATGCTATTAAATACCATCTAAAGGTCATTTAATAGTTGATAAAAATTATTTTGTAAATATCTTATTCTTTTAATATGGCTTCTTACATGTTGCTACGCACATTCGCATAAGGGATAGCTGAAGGGCTGTAGTGGCTGAAAGTATACCGCCACCACCAGTGGTTGGCGCTGTGTTTAATGCCATTCTCTTCCTCCATCTACAGACTGGATGATTGACAGCCAGGATATCGCTGATATCACTTCTGGTGTCCATCCAACTGGAACCACCTTTATCCTGCCAGGAGGACTGTAAACTGAATGCTCTGTATTCTTTGCTAGTTATTTTCTGAACTCTTGTCTGAAAAGACCTTTTCAATGTTTATCTGATTTTTTTTCATTGTGATCCAAGTACATGGGGTGCCAAGTTGGGTTTCAGACCAATTTGTTGTCTTGTCATTCTCTTAAAATGTAAAGAACAAAATGAAAATTTAAAATGTTATATAATCTCATCTCTAATGTAAATGAGCTGGTACAAAGGAAATCAGGATGTCCTTGTTTAACAGGCAGGAGGTTTCAAGCACTTTTCAAATCACACACCCACTAGGTACAATTTTTTTTCTTTTTTCTCTTTCTAAATTCTTTGGATTTTTTTAATTCATTGTTCCCCTACTATTTCCTAAACTCTGTTATTTCAAAGGACTGAATATTATAGGTTGTCCAACTCGTGCCTAAATTATTTGGAGAAATTAAGGTATTCTTTGAAAAAAAAATACAACCATTTAATATTGATTTGTTTATCTAAAGAGTGTGGCTTAAATGGTAAGATATTATCTTTAGATATTAAAAACATTGTATTATTCATTTAATTGATATTGTGTTACAGGAAACAATATCTGTGAGCTCAAGAAGGCTAAAATGGTGATTATGCCCAATGTTATTGAAATGATGAGCCGTGAACACACAGTCAACTGCTCAGCTCCACAGTGTCTCTCTGGTATGAGGTGCCGCTTCTACAGGGGAGCTGAATCAGAGCCGTTCAGATCAGTGAGCTCAGACAGCAACAGATGTGACTTCACTGCAAGTGGAGCAGATCTGCTGGGAGATGTGGATCTAAAGAGTGAAGGCTATCTGCATTTCAGTTGTGATTATGGAAATATTATCAACAATGAAACCTCTGGGAGAAGTGACAACATAAAAATAATAGTGAAGGAGCTTGGTATGTACTACCTCAATTGTAATTACGACTTGGCTGAACATTTTCATTTTATTCCATATCATGCATGCCATTTTTTAAAATGTTTTTTCTACAAATACCTAAACACACAATAGGGAGAGGAGACTGAAATAAAAAATAATTCTGCTTCACCTAAATAACAAGTAGAACATGTTCCTCACTTGTCTTCATTTGTGCACATTCATTTCCTTTAAAATCTGCCCACACTTAATCTGTTAAAGAGCTACAGTGGAGTGTTTCTTTGTCTTATACTCTTTCTGGAACATTCCTTTAGGTTGCCGAGGACTCACCAGCTCCTAATGCTTCTTGGCACATCTTGACACCTTTCCTATGTCTGACTATTAGGAGCTGTCTTGAACCTCTGCTTATGCAGGAAGAGGATAGTATACACCAATGACTTCTTTAGCCATGCAGATACATGTTTTATGTGTCTTGCAAGGCCCCAGTGGTAGTAACTGCCCATTGATGAAGTCCTTATTATTATTTGGATCAAAATCTTAATCTTATTTTAAAATACTGTATAATGTTAATTAGAAATGAATACTTGATTTCAACTGATCAGCCATGAAGATTCAATGTATCTTTTTGTCATTTTTTGTTTCTTTTGCCTAAGAACTATTGCTGTGTTATTATCAGCAAATCTGAGTAACACCGTCACATCTGATGCTTTGAACTCAGATTAGAATTAAACTTCTGTAGTTGAGTGTTACTGAATGTCACTTGTCCTCTTCAGTATATGCTGTAATCGTATTAACAGGACTATAGTACAGTACATGACATGACACACATGTATTCACAGCTTATGTTACTCATTTTCAAAGAAATGAAAGGGGCAAATACTGAGGCCTCAGGTGAATGTTCAGGTCACCTCATTTGGTGCTCTGAAGATTCATTTACGAAATAAGAATTGTTAGACAATGAGAGTAAAGACTGAAGACTGCTTGGAAATGTTCACATTTTAACTACAGTCTGTCATGTCAGTCATATCAGTTATGTGTTGTGCGTCTTACCAGCCATTCTCTCCAAGACAGCAAGGAAAACAAACATTTTGGAATTCTACTCAGTATTTATAAATCATGCTAATCCATTTTTGAAAGTAGTACTCATTAATTTGTAAGCTATTCCTGCATGTCTTCCATTATCATCCTTTAATAATATTATATTTCATAATTAATTACTTTTGTTTCAGTTAAAGCTGAAATCAGAAGAGCGAACACAGATGATCAGAAGAATGAATATGTCATGATTAGATGTGGAGGGGATCAGCCAGTTAAAGGATTTTGTCATTTTTATAAGAATGAAGCTCTTTTTAGATCAGAGGTATATGCCACAGGTGTAAGAGCTTGTGTGATTTCTGTGTTTAAGTATCAGCTGTTGGATCAAAGATCAGTAAAGAGTGTCACTCAAGTGAACGTGAGCTGTGAAATTGAAGTCATAAGAGAAAATGACAAAAAAACATCACGCCGCAGTAGGAAGGTGACAGTGGATGTTTATGGTGAGTGCACAGCATATTTGATTACAGTTATTCATTTCCTGCCTGGCTGCTAATGTTGGAATAAGATACTTTAACTTTAAAAGAAATTTATGATGCAAATCCTTCTAATACTGAAAATGTACACAGGATCACAGCAGAAAGAGGGATGTGGTGAAGGTACTGCATTATTTTAATATCAAATTTTAATTAAAAAAGAAGGTATGCTTATGGGAAATACAATCTCAAGGCAATGGAGCTGGACTGGACAAAGATTCAGCTTTAATCCTCTGACCTACTCACAGTATGAGTGAACAGGATATCACTTAAGACACTTATCTTACTTTTGTATATAATGGTACTGATCTGTTTCTGCTTAGAGAAAGTTTGCTTCCTAATTGTGTTCTCTGTATGGCACAGTAAGTGAGATCTGAACAGTTTGGCCTTTTTCTAAAGAAGTGAATGATGCCATGTGGTGTACACAGTTCAGTGAGAGAGAATTCATTGTGTAGCCATCTTGGGCTCAAATGTTTCATTTTTGTTTAAATATTCCATCAGCAGAGACAGACATCTTCAACAGAGAAATACAATATGCAAAAAAAAAAAAAAGAAAAATACCACATACTTTTTTTAAAACAAACCAAAACATAAAAAATTGACAACATTTTGAAAAATGAGAAAGGACCATAAGTAAAAAAGTTATTTATTAAAATGTTCCTCAGTAGCTGTGTGAAACTAGCTTCCAGCACAATATACAGTGAGTTAATTGACTACGCAACAAGATTAACAAAAATATTAAAACATGGAGAAATTCAAGTAATCTCATTATGCTGATCAAAGAGTATGACATTTTCAAAATAGAAGATTTTTGTATTTTGAAATTTATTTACATACACTAATCACTGCGTAACCTTCAGCTGGATAAATGGGTTAGAAAATGTTTGGATTGATGAAGTTACATAATCATGGCTTTGCCACAAAAATACCACATTATTGTAAATGTATGCAGCTTTGGGCAATTCTGTGTACAATTATGTTTTTCTTGCTTTTTTACATTTAAATAGTGACTGGTATAGTGATTATTAGGTTATCACTTCTCCCTTATAGCTCCATTGACCCATGTTTATTTCTTGGCCAAGTCACTGCCTGTGTGGTATTTTCAAGTTTTCTCTGTTGTATCTGTATTTCTTTGGGTGCTCTAGTTACTTTAAACAAGTAGGGCATCTTAAATTAATTGGTCTGACATGACAGTGTGTTTCTCCCACATTCTTACTGTAAGCTTAGTAGGTCAATTAAGTTAGTTCTTCCCGAATGGTACACAAGAAGAATTCTGCTCTTCATAGTATTTTGGCTGTATGGTCTGGGCATTTGCCATTTTTGCCATTTATTTTTATGCAGTTTGTAAAAACAGAGTTTATTTAATATTTCAAACACATACTATTAAACAAAAAAGAAAAAAAAACTGGCTAAGGTGAGTAATATGTTCATTTATCATGCCCACCCTGTATTCAGGGTGTTCCAATTTCTCTCCACAGACATATTAATAATCATTTTAGTTTGGGAATGAAATTGTGCATAAATGAACACTATGATGGACTGGTCTTCTTCATATCAAGATTAGACAGGGATATAATATTAAAAGATGATGTGCAAAGATCTTTCCAGAGGTCTGATATATTGGTTTCAGTTAAATCCTGATTTCTGTATACTTATTTACTGTTCTACTATTCTGATTGAGTAAAGTGTCCTGATAATGAACCGATGTAGGCCTATACAAAATGTAATAGCTGTAGTATATGTGTTGAAAGTGAATGATGAAAATGCAATTTGAAACTTTATGTATTTGTTATTCATTTTATTTATTTCAGGTAATCTAGGTAAACCAGCATTGAGTGCAACATCTGACATAACTGGAAAGGAAGAAGCAGTAACACTGACATGTGAATTGCCTCAGACATTCCCTGAAGCTCACTGCCATTTCTACAGAGATGACGATTCACATCCATTCAAGTCAAAGAGTTCAGAAGATAACAAGTGTGAGCTGTCTGTGAATGGACGTGAACTGCTAGGAGGTCGAACTACAGTGATGGAGTCTGAGGTTCAACTGAGGTGTGACTACACTCTGAATATGAGCCCAGAAATTAATTCGCAGTACAGCAAGGACAGGAGTGTAAGAGTGCTGGGTGAGTTAAATAATACCGAATCTGCTATGAATTTAATGGAAATTTAGACTGTTTATAATAATTTAATCATCCCATTGCTTCATCTTGTATAGTTCTTACATTTATGTTCAAATATTATTGTCTACCTGTTTTGATTGTTTTTGTTATGCTGAGTGTTACAATCTTAAGTAGCACATTTTCATAATGTTCATGTTCATCATTACTGCTCACACACACACAAACCTATTTCCATGTTAAGTAAGAAATCTGTGAAAGCAATCTTAGTTTTTTTTTTCTTTTTGCAGATAGATATCTCGAAGAAGGCTATTTTAAGTAGATTTTAATGTGATTTAATGATCTCTAAACAAAATAAACATGCCGTTTTGGGGCCATTTTATCACACAACACATTCATGAACTCATGATTTGGATTGAATAGCAATATTTCAACTTGAACTCTTTTTAACTACAAAAATTCTGCACTTACAATCAATAAATTAACCAATCTATTTATTTTTATTTGACATTAAGGAAAATGACAACATTACAATATTCTGTAGTGTAAATAACAAAAAATGCAGACACTGATTTGAATTCATAGCTTGGTTAATGTTAAGCAACACATGTAGGTTTGAAAAAGCCTACAGATCATCTTTCTGTCTGTTAATCAAATGTCATTCTCCATAAATCGTAATCCTGGTGTATTTGTTACTTTATGCATGTATGTACTGTGCGTTCACCTCAACAAATTCACTGCATAATTTAGAAAAGACAACAACAGGAGCTGACCCTGAACAGTATTGTACATTATATTTGTTTACATTCTTAATGAGTAAATTAATTTTTTTATTCATTCGAAGGATTGATGGCCACCCTGTCTGCTTTTGTGCACTTTTCTTTAAAGTTCAAATGATCTATTTGATTAATCATGTCTAGTAGAACAGAAAATGTTATTTCAGTTGTTATTGCAAGTCTAAAAGAATATAAATTTACTAGCATGAAATTTACATGACATGAATCAAAAAGTTTGACTAGTTTTTTAACATTTCTTTTCATATATATTAGTACATCTGTAATTCTTTTTAAAAGTAAAGTTGTTGTTGCAAGGTCAAGATTTTAACGAAAGATTATTTTACTTGTGTGAGGCCTCTTTTAAATGAAATAAACTGTAACTAACATGACTACATGTCTCATAATAGCTATTTGGCAATTCCAAAACAAAATTAAATAAGCTATAATAATTTTAATAATATTGAATTGTCTTTACAAGACATGAAACATTAATATCATGTAAAGAACAGATATTTAAAGCAGAACATGAGCAGAACTGAATTTAGGACAAGATAAATATCTCTATGAGTGATTATTTATACAGTAAATATATCAGTGTGTTGTCTACAGTACATCTGAAAATGATCTAAGCCACCAAAGGCATTATATTCAGCAGTTAAAAATGGTGCCTTATTCATTTTGCATGTTTCCATTGGTAATTATCTTTTGAAAACATAACACAGCATTCATTTTACTCCACATAAAGGGAGCTTTCACTGTAGAATAAGAAGCACCAAAAGATTAGCAGGAACTTCAGAAATACAAAGAGAATATCCTATTGAAAGTGTTATTCTGTGTTTCTGTCTTGGACAGAAAAAATATTACTGATGCAAAAAATCAATGTATTAAAATAGATTGTGGAATTCCCTTACTATAATTATAGATAAAAGCATTGTATGCTTAAAATAAACTAGCTTTTGATTGTTTTGCACATTTAATTAGAGATCTTCACTTCCTAAGAGTAAACAGTTTCTGTTTTGTAACCTTGCTAGTCCTTCATGGAAGTTTTTTCATTGAGAAGAGACTAGACAGTTACACATTAGCAGTTCTGTCAGGTGAACCCACCATCTTTCAGTTCCAATTGAAATGTGTCCCTGCAACAAAATCTTTATGAGCACAACTACAATTATTTGGTAAGGTGGTGATAGTCAGTAAAGGTACAGACTTGACTGGGAGAGGATTGGGAAAAGGTACAGAAAGGGGAAGGGAGAAAGGAGTGCTTGTGTGGTACTGTGGTATGAGGTAGATCAGCTAGACCACATCATAGATGGGCCCCTAATATACTGTATTATAGTGGTGCAGTGATTATCACTGCTGCTTCAGGACAAATCCAGTGTCCTGGGGCCTCATGCATAACGCCTTGCGTAGAATTCGCACTATAACATGACGTAGGCACAAAAGCGGAAATGTGCTTACGCACAAAAAAAATCCAGATGCATAAATCTGTGCGTTCGCCAGCTTCCACGTTCTTCTGCTCCATAAATCCTGGTCAGCGTGAAAATTAATGCACGTGCACATGCCTGCTGCCACTCACCAACTCCTCCCAGAATTACACCTCTTTGAATATGTAAATCAATATAAATAGCCCTTAAGCTCAATTTTCTGTGAAGAGGCAATGGCAAAAGCACGAGGGAAAATAGAATTTCAGCGAATACCAAGTGGAGGCAAGGAAAAACATACTATTTGTTGGTTTAAACAGTGGTATAAACAACAAAAGGAAGTTGATCGAGTGACATAGCGTGTCTGAGAAACTCGAAAGCTCAAGTTCACAAAGTCGCACAGTGCCCAAAATAAAAAAGTTGTCAGATATCAAAAAAGGCGTGTTGTAGCCCACCGTCTGAGTGTCATATGAAAGCTTATTAGGGTACAGAGAAAAAAAAAAGGCACACAGTGGGGAAAAAAGCAAGAAATGTCAACTTTAATCTCGAAATTTCCACTTTAATCACTTTGTTTATTTTGTCATTAAAATAGAACATCATAAACTTCATCTTAAAATTGTTTAATTTACTAGTTTCTCAAATCCCATCGTAACTAAAGTAGCACGTTAAATGCTTTGTTTTGTATTTGATCTTCTATATGCTCTATGTGTGTGAAACACTACATGCTTCCGGGCTTTCTCTTCCTCCGACAGGACATGGAATCCATTACATTCATGATATTACAGCTCTCTGAATACTTAAAATATGGAGATGTATACATGATATCATTTTCATGATGGTAGGAGTTAAAGCATGTTATTAAACATGGGAACACAGTGGTGCAGTAATTGTTCATGTCTCGCGCAAGATGTTTGCTGTGCCATGCGTGACCTTTGATGAAATACTTTATTTTAGCAGTACTGTCTCTTTCAAACGTACTAACCTCCAATTCCTGTCCTTACTTTTCTTTCTCCATATACCCAATCGCCATATAATCAGCTCTGTAATAGACATTAAGCTGTCTATAAGCTTAGAACACCGATTCTTCAAAACTTTTAAGGAACATTGAAATATCTTTGTAGTACGTGTTTAATTACTCTATCCATCTATTATTCCAGTGTTGCGTCAGCACCAGCAAGAATACAGCATGAGGCAGGAACAATCAATGAATGGAGCGCCAGCAGCTCACTAGCGCTGCGGCACCGTGTCCTCACATGTTTAATTCTTAACAATATAGATTATTTAAATTAAGTTAAAGTTTTATCTGTATAATATAATAAACATATTTTTCTGCATTTCATCTTAAAAATGATATTGTCATCATATGTAAATACGCGCTTTATAAAGTGGCTCAGGTTGTGCTAATATTATAACTGTATCGCAAGTTTACAGTGAGTTAATTATACTTATAAGTGCAAACAGTTCTACAAGGAGCACTTGATGGACTGATTGAGTGCGTTTAGAGTTCTTGGGATTAAACTGTTCCTGAACAGCAAGGAAAGGCTCTGAAGCGTTTGCCGTATGACAGCAGTTCAATAGACAGCATGGCTGAGGCAGCGTGTGCTTGATGCTGTATACCGATAATTCTCTTTCCTATCAGCTGCTGTACAGCTGTGATTCACACTCAGATAAAGTGATATAAATACTCCGAGTGGTGCAGTGAGAGTAATTTGGAAAAAGATGATCCAATGTGGCAACCCCTAATGGGAGCAGCTGAAAGAAGAAGAAGATGGTGCAGTAAGAGTAACAATGCTAAAGCAGTTATGGTATTTGGAATAGTGTGACCATTCTGTGGACCATTATATTGTTACAGGTTAATTACAATCAGATGCATTAAACTAATAAACAATATGCGGTGTGATGAGCTGCCCGGACACAGACAGACGGACACCGTATTAAAGTCCACCACACATTTATTAGCCATAATATTTACAGTAATTGTGCACAAACCCAGTGCCAAAGCACCAATCACTCCTTCAAGTCCTGGCCACACCAACAATGCCTTTCTCTCTCTCTGGTCCGCCTCCACTCCTCTCCAATACGCTTCGTCTTCTTCCTCCCGACTCTCCCCTCACTGGAGGGAGGCGGCCCCTTTTATATGCCCCGGATGGGCTCCAGGTGCATCCTCAGGGTCTCCGTAGCCACACCCCTGTGTGGCGGAAGCTCCCATGGTGAAGCCGGAAGTCCACCAGGTGTCCTCAAGTCTCTTCACCCCAGCACTTCCCGGTGTGGCAGAAGTACTGAGGGCCAATGCTCCCAAGGCATCGGGGCACCCCCTGGCGGTGACCACGGGCCCCTACAGGGTTGAGCTTCCAAGCTCCGTACCCGTGGTCCCCAAAGCCACCAGGGAGGACGCCCCCTCCTCCACTCCTCCTGGGCGTCCCGGCCGGGCATGGACGCCCGCCGGGCACCACAGCGGTTAATTTCAGTGTATTTATAAAGCCATGTCAGGGATGTGGATCTAAAAAAGAAAGGGTAACCACACAGGAACAGTAGCACTGCTTTGACGCTGGGTGCCACCAGTCTGTACAACCGAGTGCAGAACTTGCATACGACAGGGTATGAGCTACCGTGGAAATGTGCATGGCTTTACGCCAAGTTTAGGTTTTATACATCACTATCTGAATGTGGAAACGTTCTTACGCAACATTTATACATGAGGCCCCAGAGCTTAGGACGTTAGTTTCAGTATTAATCAAACAAATGCATGGCTGGTAGTTTGGTAGTTTTAAATTTACCATATATACATAAGAAACTAATCAAAGTGTGTAACATTATTTGAAGATATTTTTTATGCCTTTATTTATTTACAAAGTAATAAGTGAATCCTAGCCTGGTCACTATCTGTATGATATGTACATTCTCTCCAGTTTATGTCTCTATTTGTCTCAATGTACTATGGTTTTTTTTACATAAATGAAATGCATGACTTTAAAATATTTTCAGTTGATGCTGCCATCATGGCCTCCAGCTGCTTACAGTCACACAAATGAATGGAATTATAATTAGTTAAAAAATATTGATTATTACTGGTAGAGAGTGCAAAGGGCTGTAGAAATACCATGTAATTGTAACATTTTTTATTTTTTAGTCATCACAAAGGTTTTATTTTTATTGGAGAAATATAATAGAATAATGAAGGCAACACAAACATAAAATGAAATTAAACACACTGGGAAAAGAGTTTAAGTTAGTGTCACTTATATAAATATTATTTTTCAGATATTCCAAAACCAGAGATTTCTTTCTATGATGAAAATAAAAATTCAGTTCTCTGTATAGGCCCTCCCTGTTTCACTGAAGTGCTGTTCAGCTTGTATCAGGAGGGAACAGAAGAATGGCCTGAGAGTAAAAAGGCTGAAAAGAATCAGAACTTTGTTATCTTTGATACTTCAAGGCATTATGGTGAGAAGTCCCAAGGCTACTGGTGTCAATATGAGTATAAGGGAATAAAATCTCCTAGAAGTGATCTGATCCACACAGATGAAGGAGGTGAGCATGGCTTGACATTAATGTAATATATTTTAAATATTTATTATAGATATTTAATGAAGTGTATTCTTTATTTTGATTATAAATATTTTTACTACAATATAATTTCCATTCAAGACAAGAATATATTCCACCCTTACTGTTATCCAACTAGCATTATTCCCAATGCTACCCTTTTTCTTACAAAGCAAGACTCTACATAGCAGATCCTGTGATAGCCAGGTTGCCTGTGGCTTTGGCAATTCCTTGTACCCCGGTCACCAAACAAGCAAGGCTGGAGCAAAATGTAATTATATTCAAAATATTATGTGTTTGAAGAAATAAAAAAGTGGGGTGCAATCTCCAAAAAATGTATAATCCAATATAAACCAGTACCAGCAAAGATAAAATCCATCAATATTAAAGTTCCAAATAATGGGCTAAAATCCACAAGTAAAACTCACAAATATTGGGTTACAAACCCAGAATGTCCTTATGTCTTGCCTTCCCACTCGCCCTTCAACCAGGATGAGATTAATTAAGTGTTTTTTTTTTCCTCTGTTTTATTTTTTTTAATTGATTGGTATTATTGAAGGTCGTTTGCACTGTATTTCTTGCCACTCTGGTTGATTTTAATAAAAGCACTCTGCACATTTGCACCAACCTCTTGCTGACTGCCTGGCTCATCTTGGTTTATGATTTATTGACAGTTTCGGGTTCAAGAGGCTCCTGGAAGCAACCAGGCAGTGTGGAGCCAGCCCAGACCATGATAAGCCTGGGCCAGGACTTTGCTGCATACCCTGTCAGATACAGTTTGATCTTGCAGAGGTTATACAGAGTGAGTCTGCAACTCTTAGAGCTGGTTTTAACATGATCAGTTCATCAATCACCAACCTAAGGTTGCATACTGACTCAGCAGGTGTTAGTGATAATGAGCCGTGCTGAACTGACATAGGGTGCAGAACAGAAAGACCAGCTGGGATAACAAAAAGGTCCATCTTTGCTAGGTTGAGCTGGAGATGGTGTTCCTTCATTGAGTTGCAATATCAATGAGACATGCATAGATTCTAGCTGATACCACATGGTTGTCTGGAAGAAACAGCAGGTACAGTTGTGTATCATCAACATCACACTTATAGCATACCATGGACAGAATGGCAAGGCTTAGTGTGGAGGTGTACATAGATAAGAGAAGAGGGCCAAGAACAAATCCTTTGGGACACCACTTACCATGACACATGGTGCGATCTGACCACAATGTACGACTCATACAATCTGAGGGCAGTTCCAGTGATGCCAAGGTCAGAGAGGGTGGCAAGAAGTATTGACACCACTTCTAATATAACTTTTAATTTCTTATCAAAGCAAAGCTTTTTTGTTTGGTGCAAACTTGTTAATTACACGAATTGTTTGCCATTTTACTGTATAAATATTCCAAGTGTTCATTCCATTTAATTATTCTTGGTTCTTAATTAAGTTATTTTTTCCTTAAAATATGTTTGCAGTTTTTTTCTCCCTAAGAAACTTAACTTCATTTATCATGTTTCAGTTCCTTTTTTTAATTGTTTTCAGTGAGAAGTTTTTATTTTTTCTTTATGCATAATACTTTTTTTATCTTTATTCTTCCATTAAATGGAACATCCTTATGTTAAACCAGTCTGAATTGGAAGCCTTAGGCATTGAATGAAGTTTAAGATTTATGAGTTTTGTTTGAAATTTTGTATACATTTTAGACACTTTCAAAAGTGTTTAGTTTTTAATGGGATTTATGTATTTAAGAAATTTGAATGTATTAGGTTACAGACCAAAACCATGGGACAGACCACTCATTATTTGCTTTTAATTTCTTTAAACAGCAAATGTTAATGGTACTCTAACATATATATTAATTGGACTAAAAGTTTTATATTTCGTGTTCTAAGTCTTAATTTCTGTAGAGAATGACACTCTTGTAAATTGGAAAATTGTTATTATAGTTAAGAGTTGTTTTTGAACAAGTACTGATGATTGTTTATTTATTTATTTTTTTAGAGTCTCTTGGTGCTTTTCTTATCAGAGGAATCTTAGCAGTGTTATTTTTTATTACAATTGCTTCACTTCACCTATATACCTACCTGAAGTGCAGTAAGTGAATTTCACTTTTATATGCTGAGTCGCTTAGGATACAAAAAAGTTTCTTCCTTCCACCTACTAACTGATGTGTTAATTACCTGATAATTAAAAAAAAAAAAAACAATAATTCCAACTTGGACTTGTGTGTACATAGATGTGTGTGTGTGTGTAAATGAAAGAGTGAAACATGATGGGGTTGTCGCTCTATCCAGACCTGTTTCCTGCTTTGCACATTCTTTCTGGTTGAGCTCTGGTATCTCATGACTGTGAAATGGATTAAGAGATTTTCAGAAAAGTAAATGAAAAACTTAAAGTATATATATTATTTGTATGTCATGTTTAAAATTTATTGCTTGCGAATCTAAAATTTTACAATGTATTTGTGTTATTTATTTTAGGAGACAGTTAGCATATCTTGGAAAGGTAAATCATTTTATAAGATTAATATTTTCTCTCTGTTTTTAAGCATTCAATATTTTGTAAATCAGAATCAAAAACTGCAAAAATATTATAGTATGTAATTAAAGTTCATCTTTTATTTACATGTGACAATACACTGAAATTTGCAGTGTAAAAACTCAAGGTGCAGCTCAAAATCTGGACGAGAAAGCCTAATGGAAATGCTTTAACGAACCTTGACTTAGTGTGTCTCATAAAATGCTGCAGCATAAATATGGGCTCATGAGTTTGAAATTAGATGACATTCATCAAGAATTTACCATTTCATATTTTTAAATCTTTTATTTTCATTCAAATTTACAGAGGTACACATTATGGAGACAATATTTTGTCTGCATATACGATGATGTGTTATTTTTAGGCAGCATACTTCACCAGATCACACCTTTACAGACATTTTCAGTAAAATGGCTACTAAATCCACCAAGTGGAGCAGTGAAAGCTTGAAAAGACATGTGGAGCATTTGAGCTGCTACCAGAATATACTCAAATTCAAATCCCAGTAAAGGTTCAGGGACATTTTTTTTTATCTTTAATCAAATTTATTAAAAGCATGTAACGTTACATACAATCAAGACAAGCTTAACAAAACTAAATTCAGAGTGAATTATTTGCATGGCTGCCTTCCACTCCTTTTCTGAAATGTTGTGTGAGAGATCCTTTTCCCACTGTACTCTGGGATCTTTAAATGTAAGGCACTTTAAAATGGTTTTGTATATAGAAATGCCGTCTTAAATAGGTGGGAGGTGAGGAAAATTGGGCAGGTTTCATTTAACGAAGTTTCTAATTTGGAGATAGTTGAAAAATTGTGTTGATTGGAAGCTAAATTTGGAGAGTAATTGTTCATAGAATGCAAAGACAACATTTATATACAAATCTCTAAATGATTTAATCCCATATGTTTTCCAAACATTAAAAACTGTAATTTTGAGAATTTGGAAAAAGGTGGTTATCATGAAGAGGTGCCACAGATAAAATATTCTCTAACTTGAAGTGCTTCCTACATTGGTTCCATATTCTGAGTTAATAAAGGACAATTGAGTTGTTAGTACATTGACAATACCTTATATTTACTGGTGTTCAAATCTGGGAATATAAAGAAGTACTACAGGATTTAATTTCTATTGCGAATCAAGCTAGTGTGTGTTCATCTATTTCTGTCAATGTCCAGGTTTTTATAGCTTGTTTATTTGCTGCCCAGTAATAAAATTGAAAATTAGGTAGAGTCATGCCAGCTACTGATTTAGGTCATTGTAGTGTTGCCCTTTGTGAATATTTCAAATTATAAATAAATGAAGTTATGAATGAATCTAATTTTTAAAAAATGATTTGTTAATGTGTATGGGGATGTTTTGAAATAGAAACAGAAGCTTAGGAAGGATATTCATCTTTATAGCATTAATTCTCCCTGCTAAAGTAAAGTAGACCATTTATTCACATATTGTTTTAAGTTTTTCAAAGCAGACAGCAAAATTTTGTTACCCCCTAGGTATTTAAACTGAAATGCAATGATGAAAGGGAATATGTCCAATCTAATGTTGTTTGCTAGAGAATTCACTGGAAAAAGCACACTTTTGTTCAAATTAATTCTGAGTCTAGATATCTTTTGAAATTCTGCTAGTGCAATTAGGGCTGCAGGCAGAGAATTTTGTGGATCTGATATATACAGTACTATGTCATCTGCATATAATGATGTTTTCTGTTCAAGTCCTTCTCTTAAAATCCCCTTTAACTCTGATAGATTTCGAAAGTACACAGCCAATGTCTCAATGGCGATTGCTAATAGCAGGGGGGACAAGGGAAAAGTAGTCTGAAATAATGTTGTTAATACAAACGGAAGCTTCTAGACTGATATACTGTAGTTTGACCCATGCACATATGTTCAGGCACATTTGTGAAATGTGATGAATAGGTAGTCCCATTCAACCATATCAAATGCTGTTTCCTGAAGAGGCATTAGCTCTCTGGAAATGTGTTCTTTTCAATTGCGGCATTTTAATAACCTGAATTTAAATAAAAAGGTATTATCCCTCCCCTGCATGCAATATGACGGTTAAAAGATTACACGAAAACAAAAGGATAATTCTAGCTCTTTACTGACGGGTTCACGCGGTATTACAGACGGGAAGCTTACAGTATGACAGACATATCAAGCATGTGGGAGACTTGATCTGTGCAGTCCGTCATCTTTCGTCGCCACGCTGAAAGGATTTTAGCCGGACAGAAAAACAGAATCTTCTGCCCGGCCTCGGACGGAAGACATACTCCTCCGCCCAGAAGATTCAAAGTGTTGGCCGTAGGTGTCCATTCTTATATACTGGTTTCCACCATGTGCAGGCTCCTTCTCTTGATACAAACAAGGCCAGGAAAGTACTCAAACCCCACCTTCAAACATACAGGAATAGCACAATGCCTACATACAGTTCTCATTCTCCCAACAAGTAAAGAGATTTTTGCTGACAGAAGACAGAAATATACTAGTCTGTCTTTAGGCTGACTATTCAATTCTCCAGTTGTCTGTGGCTCTCTAGTCCTGTACTTGGCTCGGCAATTCTAAATGCTGATACTGTGCCTGTGTACCATATTTGGTCTGCATGTATGAATGAATCCATAACAGTGAGCAAAGAGAACAGGGACATTAAACTTAAATAAAAAAAACACATAGTATAACAAATGTGTGCTAGACTTTATGGGCGAATATATTACATAAATAGGTGTTGAAGATTGGAAGCTAAGTGTCTACCTTTACTAAATCCAGTTTGGTCTTGTAATATTACTGAAGGGAGCACTTCAATTTCTAGCTATAACTTTGGAGAGTATCTTGATATCATTATTCAGGAGTGAGATCGGTCTATATGATGCACATTGTAATAGGTCCTTGTTTTTCTAAGGAAAACGGCAATTAGTGCTTGGCAAAAAGCTTGAGGTAGACTTTCATTGTCTCTGGCTTCTATAAATGTTGCTAATAAAAGGGGAGGTAACTTAATTGAATTTTTTAATAAAATCCAGCAGGGTATCCATCAGGACCTGGTGCTTTCCCACTCTGAAGTGAGTTTATAGCGTTGAGTAATTCTGATAGTGTCAGAGGTTTATCAAAGTCCTGTGCACTGAGAGTATCTAGCTGTGGTATTCGTAATGAATCAAAAAATGCATTAGATTGTGTCTTGTATTCTTTGAACTGAGTAGGATATAAGGACTTAAAGTAGTCTCTTAATGCATGCATTATATTTTTATGATCAATGATTTTATCTCCGTCTGTGTTGGTGATTACTGATATTGCATTGTAAACTTCCTGCTTATAGATTTTTTGAGCTAAGATCTTATTGGCCTTCTCTCTGTGTTAATAGTAATAATGTCTTGATTTAAAAACAAGTTGTTCTGTATCTTTTGTTGACAAGAGGCCAAGTTCTGATTGCAAAGCCTGTATTTTCCTAAAAAGTACCTCATTTGAAGACCTGGCATGTTCTTGATCTATTCTGGTAATTTCACTGATTAACTTTGAGACCTTCTTGGTTTCCAATTTATTTTTCTGAGAGAGATATGAGATAATCTGGCATCTTAAAAATGCCTTCAGAGTTTCCCAGAATATTCCTGCAGAAACCTTGGGGAATGCATATTTCTCTAAAAAATAATCAATTTGCTTGGATATAAATTCTGTACAGTTCTTGTCAGCTAATAACAGGGGGTTAAGACATCAGCTGCGAGATGAGTATGTGGAGCATAGTGATTTGAGTTCCATGATCACAGGGTCTTGGTCAGAGATAACAATAGCATTGTACTTACAAGATTTGATCATTGGCAAAAAATTGTTATCTATAAAGAAATAATCAATTCTTGAGTAGCAATGATGTTCCGGTGAGATGAAGGAATATGCTCTTAAGTATGGATT
>NC_041394.2:132229535-132314535 GCF_900747795.2 Erpetoichthys calabaricus
GACAAATGTTTGTTTGCAGTGCTTTGAATAAAGTTCCTTTTTTTCTACAACCTCCTGTGTCTCTGTGCAAATCTGTGACCCAAGCGTAACAATACACACAGGCGCTCCAGGCTCGCAAAAGAGAGACGCACGCACACACAGGCGGGGGAGAGAGAGAGGCGCGCGCTAGAGAGACACACACAGGTGCTCCAGGCTCGCAAAAGAGAGACGCACGCACACACACACAGCGATTGAGGGACGCATAAGTTAGAGAAGGCTTGTTTTTGTTTTCAGTTATGTTTCCGGTGATCGGTTCGTAGCCTTCATTGTTGCAGTGTTACTTTTCTTGGTGGTTTATTAAATTACGGATTTTTCAAATGTTCCTTTTTTCCCCTGTGCTTAAAACTCATTAAAAAAAGTGTTTTTAGCGAGAGCGGTTCCTAGCACTATCGCGCGAACTATTGCAGTGTTAGTTTTCTCTGTTGTTAAAGGTTTTCTCAGTGTTATTCAATGTTTTTACATTTAGTTTACCATTACGCTGTGCATTCTATGGTATAATTAACTATATTTGTGCTTAAAAACTGAAAAAATGTATATATTTACATACAGTTTCTACGGTCTGGAACGGATTAATTGTATTTACATACAATCCTATGGAAGAAATTGCTTCGGTTCACGACCAACTCGGTTTACGACCAGAGTTGTGGAACGAATTATGGTCATAAACCGAGGTTCCACTGTATATCTATATCTATATATATCTATATCTATATATGTATATGTATATCTATATATCTATATATATACATCTATATCTCTCTCTCTCTATATATATATATCTATCTAAATCCCCGCGAAGTACTGCTTTTAAATTTTTATGAAGAAGAAAAGCTTTTTAAATTGAGGGAAAATATCCCAATAGCAATTTGTTATGGGTCTGTTTTTTTGTGAAGCAGCCTTAACACAGCTTTTCCACTGTTTTATAAACGAACGCCATATAAGGTCTTTCTTTTTCCTTGCTTCGCCAAGGAAAGAGCCTTTTTATTAAATCCAAGGGTTCTTCGCTTTTTTTTTTGTTTGTTTATTACGATTGTTATAGTTCTGTTTGTATACGACGTTGTCAGTTCAGCACGCAGGTTGTAATATGACCAAGCCATGCAAGCTTACTGTTAAGAATGCAACGTATAGTTGTACATGAGAAAAGCAATCTTGCTTCAAATCAATGGCAACCTTTTGTAGGTCTATGAACTTAATTTAAAGTTTAGGTTTACACGGTGCTTTCTTTCCGAAGAACCTGCACTCATGAATATGTCTGTATGCGTCAGTCGCTCAAATCCCCGCGCTTCGCACCGGCGAAGTACTGCTTTTAAATTTTTATTAAGAAGAAAAGAAAACCTTTTTAAATTAAGTCTTAAAAAGAGGTGTAAAGATATTGACAATAAGCTACGCAAACCCACCAAGACATGCAATCGTTTAAATCAAGGCGCAAGTCGAAAAACACCATCCCATAATATTAGTTAATGATTAAGACATTTCTATATGTATTGTAAGCATACAATACAACTGATAATATGTTGCACTTATTTATCTGGAGTACTGACATTTTTGCGCGTTTAACGGCTGAAATCTAACGTGGTTTGTGCCCTTCAGAATGAAAAGAGTTTGCATTTACCTTTTTAATAAAAGGCGAGCTTTTAAGCCTGAGAAATCACCCCGTAAATGCACACGTTTAATTGCACATGTGTTAATATGTATGCTTACACAGTATTAAAAGACACTCAACAAGTACACAGTATTAAAAGACAGTCAACAATTAACGTCATTTACCTTCGTTCCCACGTTTGACTTGTGCTGTAAATCTCTTCCTCGTTTTCAGTTCACGTGATTACGTAGGAGGTGTAATACGTGATTACGCGATACGTGACTCCGCCTCCTCCATTAGAGTATATGGACAAAAAACAGGTTCCAGTTATGACTATTACACGTAGAATTTCGAAATGAAACCTGCCTAACTTTTGTAAGTAAGCTGTAAGGAATGAGCCTGCCAAATTTCAGCCTTCTACCTACACGGGAAGTTGGAGAATTAGTGATGAGTGAGTCAGTCAGTCAGTGAGTCAGTGAGGGCTTTGCCTTTTATTAGTATAGATTAAAATGCATGTCTACATTGTCCAGAAAGATATCAGATGGAGGTGGCCTCAACATGTGTGCAGCATTCTTTCAATGAAAAACTTGGGGTTTGGCGTTTGGTTGCATTTATCAGCACAGCACAGAGCACCCTCAGCTACTACACTGTAGTTAAAATGAAAACTACTTGCCTGTAATGACTCAACACAAAAAGGGGAAGAGGAGGTGAGGAGGTGATAGGCCATGCTGTATTAGACAACTTTAATGTTTTAATTACATTTTGAAGATGTAACAGACTCGTGAAGCAGAATATTACCTTGACATCACACACACCACAGCCACCAATTGATTCATCCCATGATCTACACAGCTGTCAGTGTTGTCCACTCTTACATAGTTTACCTGCCTGCCGCCACCACACTATATTATCCTTTTGTCTTTTATTCTTATTTGATTGCTGTATGCTGATAGAAAACACATTTGCACTTTCAATTGTGTTAAATATTGTCACTATCCATTCTGACTAACTCCAGATGTGGTGTGAGATCCAGTTTCAGTCAATCACAAGTGCTTTTACTCTTGGGTTTTAATATGGTCAAGTACTATCTGATCACAAATGTACACAGCAACCAAAAGTGTTCATCTGCTCTGCACTGAATAAATGTTAGTGATAATATGATGATGGCTGTACTTGGGCATACACTAAGGTTGATGTAATAGCTATGCATGAGTGGCACCCAGTCAAGGGCGTTTCATCCCTTGCAACCCTAAATTGTGTTAAGTGGGTGAGAGACCAATCTGTGATTCTTTCAGGAACATGTGCTTCTTGATAATTTACACCTTAAATTACCATGCACAGCATATCTGAATTGCATCCATGTGTAATTTAACTAGGCTACGTTTACACCTCCAATTAAATTAATATTTGCATTGTGTCTGATAGAGATCAGATGGCAGTGACCCCAACATGTGCACAGCACTCATTCTTTAAAAGATTTAGACGTTTGTTATTTGGTTGCATTAAGATAAGACATTAGAAGTTATACAGTTTAATTCCACAAATACCCATGTTCTTAATTGTGAACGTCAATAAATGTAATGTATATGTTTTCCCCAAATGGCAAGTTTTGTAATGCACCATAGTATCTTTGGGTATCTTTCAAATTATAAATAATAGACAAAAAAACAGCATTCTTCTAAAAAGAAGCAAAAAGTGAAGGAGATGGTAATGTAGACGAGTATGAAGACACTTCACAGTGATAATCAGCCTAAATCTGTGCATGATATTCCACAATATACATAAAATGGTACTTTTTTTGTAAAAATGCAAGGTTCGATGGCAATTTAATGTGTAAATTTGTATTTAAATATTTTATTTCAATTAAAGGCTGTGCTATGTGCAGTAAACACTGCAGTAGTCATTCCTTTATAATAACACTTGGGGACTGTCTAAATGTTAAGCCACAATAAACTGTGCATTGTGTGGAAAAATATACAACATACTCTCACAGTTACAATGTCACACTGAAGTTATATAGAAAGTTACAAACATATGTCTTGCAATAAAAAACAATTTAATGAGAACATATCAAGGTGTAATATGGAACACAAATGTCTGTAAATATGAGGCTTCTTTTTGCTTGTGTGATCTCAGTTTCATCTTAACTGTTTTTATTGTGATGTCACATATTTTTCTTTAAATTTCAGTCATTTTGTTTGTAGAGTACGTTGCCTTTTTCTCTTTTCTTGGCTAGCTAATTTTTTCTGTGCCCACCCTCTTCCCTGTATGCTGGAATAGTTCTTTTTATATTGTGAAATGCCGTGCTGCACTTTGTTTGATTTAATTTTTCTTTGTATTTTTAAGCATTTGGATTTATTTTCTATCGATTCATTTTCTAATCTTGCTTGTTCTAATACAGGACCACGGAGCACCAGAGACTATCATCACTATCAAGAGACTATTTTTGCAAAAGGAACATGGCAGGAACAAACACTGTACTGTGGAGCAGAAGTGTTAATTATTAAGCTACTTATCCAAAATAAATAAATAAATAAAAAGTTTATCTACAGAGCTATAAGAATTTTAAATATTTAAAGATATTAAGAAAGCAATTTGACCTGAAAGATAAAAATTTGAGCAAGAGCACAGCTTTATGATATAAAAAGAGGTTTAATCCAAAAGTGTGTACAATTTAAATGCATATAAATAAATAAATAAATAAATGCTATATCTTTAATCAAAAAATATCTGTTCAGATGATTTCATTGTCTGTGGTATGGTAATGGCATGTGACATGTTATGAATTTAATTTGCATCTGAAGTATTATAAATGGAGAATGCTTAAACACATTATAACAATGTTTGGCATGTGAGGTGTTTTACATGGTCACAGATTAGACTTTGCTAGTACACATAAAAGACCAGAAACATGAATCTACTCTCTATACATAAAAGCCTAAGCCTAAAAGTGCAACGATTTTGTGCAACAATTTTATGTCACATTTTTGTCAAGCTTAAACTTGGGTTTATTTTAAAACCTACATATATATGTTTGGTGTCATTCTTTTTGAATATGTCGAACTTTAATGTGATGTTGTTAGATTTTCAGATTCTTATTCCGTTTTTAAATTATAAACTAAAAAATACCAAGAACTTTAGCCAAAAGATTTAACCACTCCCAGGGCCGGAAATAAAACACAAAGAGTAGGACAGCTGCTGTACAGGCTTTTAAATGTTCGAAGTGCTGCACGAGATGCAGATCACGTGGCACAGCAGGAGCAGTAAGCCAACTGCTGATCGAGCACAGAGGAGGTAAAAAAAACTGTATTTGTTTCCTACTGTATCACCGTTTAAGAGGGGGTTTTGGAGGAACGGCCGCGTCCCCTTGGGATGCGTTCAGCCCCCCTCTTCACAACGCAAGCGGCAGAGACGTAGACTGAGTGTAGGCCGGGTGGGTTGGCAAGCGAACCCCTTGTAAATGATAATTTTTGTACATTTACAGATTTTATAAATATTCTGGCTGCAACAGGGGGTTGGGCACCAAAGACGCCAGGGTGACTTGCCCCCGTAGTTTAAAATGTAAAAATATGACTTTAGAAGCTGTCATAGGCCAATAATAACCTTATAATTAGTATGGCCTGATAAAGTTCTATTTCCTTTATATATTAATCTGTAGTGCAATGAATCAAAAAAACTGAAACATGTTAAAAAGGATGTTTAAGCAGCTAGTCTATTTAGCTGCCACACAGTGAATTACATATTTCAAAACATATTTATATTGTCATTTAAGTAAACAGGCACCACTGCCTCAGAAGCCTGAATGTGTTCTAGGAAAGGAAAGCCCAATTTTTTTATACAAAAAGCTACTTTTAGGATAAATGTCATTGCACTTTTCAAAATTAATAAATTATATGGATATTGAAAAATGATAATAAATATAAAAAATATTTATATGCAACAACATCAGCAATGATTATATTTTTCCAGGTGACTGGTATAGCAAAAATATAGTTTAATTTTGCACTAAATGCTCTATTTCTGTATCTTACATTGTTTGGAGTTTTCAAGATTTGTCACAACAGCCACTAAAGTAACCTTCCACTATCTTAACCAATTTAAATGATTTGATACATTACCTGTTTTTGTATTTAACAATGTACATCAAGGGTGCAAAAGAAAGTCATAAGCCATAAGACACTAAAAAAATAAAGTGTATGTCTCAGGCTAAGAAATGACAGGGGTGTTTCCAGACACTTACTGTAGTTCTGCCTAAAAGGAAAAAAAACGATCTGTTCATGATTTAAAAGGCAGCTTCTTTTTAAAATTATAGTCAAAAATGAAATAAATAAATATATAATGTCTTCGACTGCTAGTAACCGCAGAACCTCAGATGAAATGTTGGAGTGCCAACCAGGTCATCCCGTTTACTATTAGAAGATGGTGCAAAAGTAGAACAAATCAATAAAGCTGTTGGCTGTTACAACATTTCTTAATCAATCTTTTCATTGGAATTCCTTCCTTTAGATGGGTCATCTTCCAAGTGAGCTGCCGCCTTCCAGGACCGCCCTCTTTTTATAACTCCTGTACTGGAAGGGGTGGGGCTCTGGAGACAAGGTGGTTAGCAGTTGTGCCCCCTGGTGTCCTTGGGTGGTAGTTCTTACCTTTGACAAGCTGGGAAGGTGACCCTCTGACATGCATGTATGACAATACACAAATAGGTGCTAAGAAATTACATTTGTTTATTCATATACAGTAAGGAATATATTCATAACATTTTAAACAAAGGATATCTTCAAATCAAAGAAATTTTAAACCAGTAATCTACGAAAGTAAACAGACGTGTAAATGTGTTAACATTTTTGAAGATTTACTGAGTGCCCTGCTCTTCACAGTCTTTCAGTTGTTTGAATTCCATACATTTTTTAAATCTTGTTTTTTATAATATAACTCTATAACTGTTTCATGTACTTAAAAGTATATTTTTCAAAAGTCAAATGCACTTTATTGTTTCTTGTTCTAAAATGGAGACAGTTCTTTCCTGAAAAGCTTCCAGTTCAAAGAAGGACACCCAACTCATGATGTGAGGAATGTCAAATTTAGACAATAACCTATGCATTAAGCTCAATGATTGTCCCAGCTTTTGGGTTACATTGTGTACAAGTTATGATCCAACTCTGGACTTGGTGCAGGTTCATCATGGGGTACACCAAAACTAATTTCAGGCAAGTTTAGAATTTCAAATTAAATAAAACACTTTTCCTTTGACTATGTAGTATGCATGTAGTGATTGTAGTATGTAGTAATTCAGCACCTGGAAAAAACACTGATTGTTAGGTGTTTATAATGAACAGGGGTGGGGTTTTTTGTACTGCTAAACATGCACATCTTTATGATGTGAGAGGAAAACACAAACCGAGCCTGGCAGAGTGAAAAAATTCTGCACAGAGAGTGACATGGAGTGGGATTTAAACCCAAGATGCTGTATTTTAAAATTTAATTATTAGCAGTGTTTTTTCATTATTATTATTTGCACAGTCAATGGGGATTCAGTACAGTCTGATTCAGTACAGTACTGGGTGAAGATTAACAAGATTTAAGTATGCCATACACTGAACAGGTGCCTCTTCCTAACCCTGATTAAAGTTAAGCAGCTTCATTACATGGCTGAGTGGGTGGATGGACTATTATTGAAAAATACAGATAGCTTTAACAGCAGAAAGATTACAGTATGACAAAATGGAAATTGGACAAGTTAATGTCAAATCCTTGATCAGCTTCAATTGGATGGAAAAATTCAGACATGTCATTCTAATCATTTTATCTGTTAGGCTTTTTTAACCAGAAAAGTTAGAACTAAATTCTGTCAAATCATTAACTCTCAATATTCACCTCTTATGGCACTTTTTTTTTTATTTTGACTTCCTTTGTTTTACTTTCAACCTTTGAAGCCTGAAATTAGCTTTGAATTATTTATTAAGCAAACATTACTATAGCCAGAAATTATTGCTAAACAATATTTTTGTGTGGTTTTCATTCATTCATATAAACAAAAACCAGACACCTTCAGACATGCTTGACTTTAAATAAGATGACCACTATAATGTTAGACACCACATCATGTGGCCCACATACCTAGCCACACAAAGCATATAGTAACCAACTTCAGAAAATGACCATTATGTGCAGAAAAAAGTACACAAAAAAAAAACAAAAAAACAGTAAAAACCATGTTTTGTTCTTCCATTCTGATCACTATAACAATCGAGTAGGCATTTTTTCCATGTGTTGCTGATGTGAAGGGTTTATAAGAATCTTTCCACAATAATAAACAATTTAATAAAAGCAGAATTTTAATATGTTCAAAAAGGAAAACATTCAAATACAGTGAGTGCTAATATGTTTGAAGCTATAAAAGTTTTTTTAAATAATGATATAAATATTTAAAATGTTGGAGACATTCATTATAGTTTAGCCAGGGTTTTCAACCTAGCTATAGTTATTTTTATGTTCTGTTGTGTTATATGAGTAATTCTGAGATTGTAAATGATAGTAAATGACTTGCGGGTAATTGCAGACAGAGGCCATTTATCTGTTCTCATCCTCTTAGATCTGAGTGCCGCATTTGACACCATTGATCATAATATTCTTAAGAATCACCTTAGTCAATGGGTGGGCCTCTCTGGCAGTGTCTTAAATTGGTTTGAATCCTACCTGGCAGGGAGAAAATTCTTTGTTAGTTGTGGTAATTATAACTCAAAGACACATGATATTCTATATGGTGTTCCACAAGGCTCTATCCTGGGTCCACTGCTCTTCTCAATCTACATGCTTCCATTAGGTCAGATTATCTCAGGGCACAACGTGAGCTACCACAGCTATGCTGATGACACACAGCTGTATTTATCAATAGCACCTGATGACCCCAAATCTCTTGATTCGCTAACACAATGTCTAACTTGTATCTCAGAATGGATGAATAGTAACTTTCTCAAATTAAATAAAGAAAAAAACGAAATCTTAGTGATTGGCAATAATGGATACAAAGAGGCTATTAGAAATAAACTGGATGCATTAGGATTAAAAGTCAAATCGGAGGTAAAAAGCTTAGGGGTAACCGTTGATTGTAATCTGAATTTTAAATGGCATATTAATCAGATCACTAGGACAGCATTTTTTCACCTAAGAAACATAGCAAAAGTTAGACCTCTTATATCATCTAAAGATGCAGAGAAATTAGTTCATGCGTTTGTTTTCAGTCGGCTAGATTACTGTAACGCACTCCTCTCAGGTCTACCCAAAAAAGACATCAATCGTTTGCAACTAGTGCAGAATGCAGCTGCTAGAATTTTTACCAGGAAAAGAAAATCCGAACACATTTCTTCAGTTTTGATGTCACTACACTGGTTACCTGTGTCATTCAGAATTGACTTTAAAATTCTGCTTATGGTTTATAAAGCTTTAAATAATCTCGCCCCGGCTTATATATCGGAATGTCTGACACCTTATATTCCAAATCGTAACCTCAGATCCTCAACTGAGTGTCTCCTTAGAATTCCAAGAGCAAAACTTAAAAGAAGTGGTGAGGCGGCCTTCTGCTGTTATGCACCTAAAATCTGGAATAGCCTGCCAGTAGGAATTCGCCAGGCTAATACAGTGGAGCACTTTAAAAAACTACTGAAAACACATTATTTTAACATGACCTTCTCATAACTTCACTGTAATTTATTCCTGATACTCTGTATATCCAATTCATTATAATAACTATTCATTCAAAATCTGTACTAACCCCTACTCTCTCTTCTGTTTCCTTTTCCGGTGTCCTGTTGGTGGTGGCGTGTGCCACCACCATCTACCCAAAGCACCATGATGTTCCAACAATGATGGATGGATTAAAAGCCAGAAGTCTGTATGACCATCGGCATCAAGTGACTCCGTGAAAAACCCGAACTACAAAGAGGACTATTTCATTTATGTTAGGTAGAATGCCCAGAGGGGACTGGGCGGTCTCGTGGCCTGGAACGCCTACAGATTTTATTTTTTTCTCCAGCCTTCTGGAGTTTTTTTTTGTTTTTTCTGTCCACCCTGGCCATCGGACCTTACTCCTTTCTATGTTAACTAATGTTATCTTATTTTAATTTCTTATTTTGTCTTTTATTTTTCTTCTCTTCATTATGTAAAGCACTTTGAGCTACTTTTTGTATGAAAATGTGCTATATAAATAAATGTTGTTGTTGTTGTTGAGATTGAATTTATATAATAAATATTTTAGCATATAGAATATGTTTGTGTTCTGTCTTGTTTTATTTGATTTTTTTTAGTATTGCTTGCTTATTCATTGCTTTGTACTTTTCCTTTTGTATACTGTTCTTTGTTGTAATTCTTGCTGTTTTTTTGTGCAGCCTAAGGTGGCAGGACCTCCTGATGTTGGAGCTGCTATAAGTGTTGTGGGCCAATTTATATGCCTTCGATGCCCAAGATGAGTCTGTGACATTAGTATTTGCTCTGCTCCTGGTAGTTGCCTCACTTATGATTGCTGTTTATTGTAAGTTTGTTTGTCCCTTGACCATTTTCATTTAGATTTTATGGCTTTTTTTTTTTTTACTTTTTTCCTTATTTTAGAATTATTAAATTCATTTTCAATATTATTTCTTTGCACCATTTTTGCATTTTTAACTTCGTCTTCAGTAGATACATACAATTAAGAATCATTTGCTTTATTATTTGGGCCAAGGGTTTACCACATTCCCCCTCTCTTTTGGTGTGTAGAGTTTTGGACCGAGGTTAACTTGAAGGAGTCAGGTCTTTTTTTCAGTTGTTTATAAAATGGACTTCTGCCATTATTTTTTGACCATACTGTGATGACTGTTCCCAAATTCCTAAGGATCCATAATTAAATGCGTAATAAATAAGTTTCCTTCTGCCTGGTTTCTGACTCAAAGAGGTTTTATCAAATTTGTTCTAATAGAGGTTAAGTTTCTTTCTTTACAGTAATTAATATGTTGATTTCTTCCACACATGAACAGAGTTTTGTTCTCCTTGGCCATTCAAAGTAGGTAGTATTTTGGTTGCAGCATACTTTCACTATATATTTTCCCTTTCTTAATAGCCTACATGTACTCTAAATTCTAAAATTACAACACCTAGGTAGTGGCGCTCAGTTACAGTGTCACTTGTTAGCTGCTACTTTATTTAGTGACCTGGGGGCTCATGTATAAACGGTGCGTACGTTCAGAAATGTTGCGTATGAACGTTTCCACACTCAGATCGTGATATATAAAACCTAAACTTGCCATAAAGCCACACACATTTCCACGGTACCTCATACCCTGGTGTACGCAAGTTCTCCGCTCGGTTTTGCAGACTGGTGGCACCCAGCGTCAAAGCAGTGCTACTGTTCCTGTGTGGTTACCCTTTCTTTCTTAGTTCCACATTCCTGACGTGGCTTTATAAATCCACTGAAACTAACTGCAAATTGTTTATTAGTGTAATGCATCTGATTGTAATTAACCTGTATCAATATAATGGTCCAGGGAATAGTCATAGTATTCCAAATACCATAACTGCTTTAGCGTTGTTACTCTCACTGCACCTTCTTTTTCTACTTTCAGCTGCTCCTGTTAAGGATCATCTTTTTCCATATTACTCTTACTGAACCACTCAGAGTATTTATATCACTGTATCTGAGTTTGGAATCACAGCAGCAGCTGATCAGAAAGAGAATTATCGGTATACAGCATCAAGTACACGCTTCCTCAACTACAGCAAAACACTTCAGAGCCTTTCCTGTACGGACCTTGCGGTTCAGAAACAGTTTCATCCCAAGAACTTTGAACACACTCAATCAGTCCATCAAGTGCTCCTTGTAGAACTGTTTGTACTTATAAGTACAGTTACCTCACTGTAAACTTGCACTACAGTTATAATATTGCACAACCTGTGCCACTTTATAAAGCGCGTATTTACATATGATGACGATATAATTTGTTAAGATGAAATGCAGAAAAATATGTTGATAATATTATACAGATAAAACTTTACCTTCATTTAAATAATCTATACTGTTAATAATTAAACATGTGAGGACACGGTGCTGCAGCGCTAGCTAGTTCACGGATTGCTCCTACCTCGTGCTGTATTCTTGCTGGGCTGGCGCAACACTGGAAGGATAGATGGATAGAATAATTAAACACGTACTATGAAGATATTTCAATGTTCCTTAAACGTTTTGAAGAATCTGCGTTCTAAGTTTACAGATGGTTTAACGTCTATTACAGAGATGATTGTGTGGCGATTGGGTATATGTAGAAAGAAAGGTAAGGACAGGAATTGGAGATTAGTACATTTGAAAGAGACAGTACTGCTGCAATAAATTATTTCATTGAAGGTCGCACATGGCGCAGCAAGCATCTTGTGTCAGACATGAACAATCACTGCACCACTGTGCATCATCATAAAAAAGATATCACGTATACGTCTCAGTATTTTAATTATTCAGAGAGCTGTAATATCATGAATGTAATGGATTCTGTGTCCTGTCCGAGGAAGAGAAAGCCTGGAAGCACGTAGTGATTCACATACAAAGAGCACATAGAAGATCAATTACAAAACAAAGCATTTAACATGCTACTTTAGTTACGATGGGATGAGAAACTACTAGATTAAACGATTTTAAGATGAAGTTTATGATGTTCTACTTTAATGACAAAATAAATTACGTGATTAAAGTGGAAATTCCAAGATTATAGTTGACATTTCGAGCTTTTTTCCCACTGTGTGCCTATTTTTTTTTCTCTGTACCCTAATAAGCTTTCATATGACACTCAGACGGTGGGCTACGACTCACCTTTTCACGGCGACTTTGATATGTGACAACTTCTTTTTTATTTCGGGCACTGTGCGACTTTGTGAACTTGAGATTTCTAGTTTCTCCAAGTACTAGTCTCTGCAGAACAACATGGGAATTCCCCAAGCAGTATGGGCAGGTTTCAAGCATTCAATCAGAGAACGTAATGGGTGTTCCCCAAGCTGTAATGGCGTTCCCCAAGCTGTATGGGCTGGTTTCAAGCATCCAATCATCGTTAAACCTTTTTTTCAGTGACAAAAAACAGGAAAACTGGAATGCAACCTGCAAAATACAACTGTAACGGCTTGGTTCTGCCACTAACTTTCAATATTTAAAATGCGATGACCTGGGATGTGTGATGCATTAAGCGGTACCGTTCCAATTTATAACCACACACATCCACACGCAATCTCCAGCTGAGCATGCTTTTTTTTAATCAACCTACCATTCTTCCGGATGTCAATGTCAGATATGCTGCACATTACATTTATTCTCGTCACTGTGTTATGTGTACATTCTGTCTACCTCCCCATCCCCGTAGCACAGTAACATGACTGTACAATACCAATATTTCTTTTGTCCAATATATATTTATATTCTGCTACAATATTCAAATTAATGTGTATTTAGCTCCTATATAATATTCTGTCTCTGTGCAATGCTTATGCACTTTACCTTTTATACGATTATTCATGTGTAGATATTCCACAAACCTAACACCAGCTTTTAAAACAAATGGCTCCCTCACTCAAGGACATTGCCAACACCCGGTACCATAGCAGAGCAAAGAACATCATCAAGGACACGTCTCATCCCGGTCATCAACACTTCGAACCTCTGCCCTCAGGAAAACGTAACGTCAATCAAAATACGCACTAACAGACTGCCAAACAGCTTATTTCAAAAAGAATTCCAGTCGTTCAATAATAACTTTGAACGTCTTTAATATCCATACTCATAAATCTTGTTCATAATACATGTACTGGCTGCTGTAATCTGGCCCTCATCACACCTTACACTTTTAAGCACTTTATATTTTTATCTTTTAAATGATTGTCAATTTTACTAACTTTTACCTGCCTTGGATGTGGTTTATACGTTGTTTTTCATGCCAAATCTTGTGCTGTGTGATTTCAATGTTTAATTCAACTGAAATGGGGACTTGCAGTGTCATTGTATACAGTAAAAGGGGGTCCAACCCGCTACTAGCAAGGTGCACCTAATTAAGTGGCCATTGAGTGTACAGATTCATGTGTGTAATTAGTTTTTTCTATCTTGTTCATAGTTATACTTAAACATTTTTATACTTTTTAATCTATACTTTTAATTTGTATTAAAACAAAAACAAATTTTGAATTTCCATCTTATTCACAGTAACCGGTAAGTTTAATATTTTTGTTGCATTGTAAAATCATTCAATATCTGTTGTAGGATGTTATATTTTAAATATTATGCAAGTTCTGTATAATTGCATCATAATTTGCATCATCCAATTACACATTCAGAGACTGAAGACAAAAACACTGCACAACAATTACTTGGGTACAAAAAGGCACACAAACAGAGTCCGTTCACTCATTATTTATTAAGACCCACTACATCCCTGAGAAGTTTTTGAAAATAAATAACAATAAATAAACAAGTCAAAACAGGAACAAGAAATATGAAAAAATGAATAGAAAAGAGGCATGAATAGATGTAGGCATGCATAACCATACAAACAACATCTCAAATACTGCCACCAGCTTGATAAAAGCAGTCCTGGCTACAGTAGCCTGCAAAGCTGTCCTCAGAGAAAAACCCCTGCAGTTCATGCCTTTTGCCAGATTCCCTAAAGCCTAGACCGTGATTTTTGTACAGGCTATGACAGTGGTAGCACTCTGAAAGCATGTAGGGAATTCTGTACATTTCCTTAAAACTTGATGTGAATCTGTTCCAATTCACCACACCTGTTGATAAGAAAAGAAGTAAAATTTCAAGTGTCAACGACAGTTAGGTCATATTAGTATGTGAAACATAAAGCAATGGCATATTAACACAACTTACTGTCCATCCACTTGAAGTGTGCCTCATTACGGAAGTACTCCTGGCTAACGATGCTGTGAAACCACTTGCAAATGAGTGCAAGGGTGCCAATTGCAGTGTCACCAACTTGAAGAACAACCTCCTCCAAGATCATCTATAGAATCTCCTGAGGAAGCTTAAAATGTCCAGAATATTACAATCAAAAAACTTAATAAAATTGATTAATTCTTTTTTTTTCCCCAACTAAAATGTCATTGAATGCAATTTCACCTGAAGGATGTTTATGGTCTGGTGACTGGTTCCAATTAACAAGAAACAGAAGACATCAGGACTGATAATGTATTATACTCAAAAAACAAAATGCATTATACCTTAAAAAAGTAAACATTACCAGGCTGTTTCTCAACAGTTCGCAGCCGCTTCCATGCTACCTGCTGTGTGTCAGTAGTTGGTCTATGATACAAAAATAATACTATTTAGTAAAACAAACTATAAGAGTAGTACAAACAACATAAGAAATATAATTTGCTAACCTGGTGGAATAATGTTCCAGCAGAAGAACTGACCACTGTCACCTGATGGTAGGCATGGCTGACTACACAATGTCAAAAAAAACATACAAAAAAGTTATGGTAACATATTGCAATAGTTCCTTTGGTGAAACATTATGAATATGCTGGTATCCAGTATCAATGTATGTAAGTATAAACTGAACGTTTACATCTATGCAAGGAATACAGTAATCCCTCCTCGATCGCGGGGGTTGTGTTCCAGAACCCCCTGCGAAAGGTGAAAATCCGCGAAGTAGAAACCATATGTTTATATGGTTATTTTTATATTGTCATGCTTGGGTCACAGATTTGCACAGAAACACAGGAGGTTGTAGAGAGACAGGAACTTTATTCAAACACTGCAAACAAACATTTGTCTCTTTTTCAAAAGTTTAAACTGTGCTCCATAGCAAGACAGAGATGACAGTTCCATCTCACAATTAAAAGAATGCAAACATATCTTCCTCTTCAAAGAAGTGTGCGTCAGGAGCAGAGAATGTCAGAGAGAGTGAGAGAGAAAAAAAAGCAAACAAAAATCAATAGGGCTGTTTGGCTTTTAAGTATGCGAAGCACCGCCGCACAAAGCAGTTGCAAGGAAGGCAGCAGCTTACACCCCCTCTGTCAGGAGCAGAGAATGTCAGAGAGAGAGAGAGACAGAGAAAAACAATCAAAAATCAATACATGTCCTTCGAGCTTTTAAGTATGCGAAACACCGTGCGGGAAGCATTTTGCTTCACGAAGCAGCTGCACAGAAGGGAGCAACGTGAAGGTAATCTTTCAGCATTTTTAGACGAGCGTCCGTATCGTCTAGGTGTGTGAACAGCCCCCCTGCTCGCACCCCCTCCGTCATGAGCAGAGAATGTCAGAGCAAGAGAGAGAGAGAGAAAAATAAAAATCAAAAATCAATACGTGTTGTTTGATCTTTTAAGTATGTGAAGCACCGTGCAGGAAGCATATCGCTTGATAAAGCAGCCATATGTAAGCCCAGCAAAGAAGAGAGCAATGTGAAGGTAATCTTTCAGCGTTTTTTGAGGAGTGGCCATATCCTCTAGGAGTGCGAAGAGCCCCCGTGCTCACAATATATTTGAGGAGTTTTATTTAATATGTAATACACGCTCTGGTTGGGCAGCTTCTCAGCCATCTGCCAATAGCGTCCCTTGTTTGAAATGAACTGGGCAAACCAACTGAGGAAGATTGTACCAGAAATTAAAAGACCCATTGTCTGCAGAAATCCACGAACTAGCAAAAAATCTGCGATATATATTTAAATATGCTTACATATAAAATCCGCGATAGAGTGAAGCCGCAAAAGTCGAAGCGCGATATAGCGAGGGATTACTGTACTGTAAAGGGACAAACTGAAGGTGAAGACAGCACTAAGGTTAAAATACTTACTTTTCTGCAGTTTAAATAATCCAGTATAAGATATTATAAAATTCTGCATTTTAAAACTGAGGAATAAGATTGAGGGATTGGGTCTTGCAATATATGGAGTATTGCAGAAAAATTAAAAACATTGTGGGCAATGTATTAATACAGTATTGTATTTTAGAATTCCTAGAAATCTTATTTCTTTGCATTGTATATTTGGTCTATGGCAATGACACAAGGTGTTCTAGTCTATTCCTAATATATCTGAAAAGCTATATAATGACAGTATCTGTGATTTGTGCTTCTACTCTCAGTAGTTTACAAACCTACCCCAGAGAAGTCAAAAGATTCTCCCAGGATGATGTACAGAGCATACTATAAACAGGGGTAAAATGAAAAATGCATTACTAAATGCAAGTTGTACTTCATTTAGAAAGCAGAAGCAGTTAGCACTGTATCTTACCATGAGTACAAAAACTCCACAGCCTACTGATGCATGCTGTTGAGGAATGCCCTAAATTTATAAGAATGACAAACTATTAAAATACTACAATATGGCATACTGTACAGTATAATCCATGTGTCAGTACCTACAAATGCAACATACCTCAAGTTCCTCAGTCACAAATTCTATCCATGGTTCAGCGCACAGTTTCTGAGCAATTTTTCTATCAAAACATAAGCCACTGTTAGAAATTGTTTAATTACCATTCTCTACTTAACACTGGGGGTTTAAGTAGAACCACTCTGCAAATTTATCAAAAGGTGAACAAAGAAAATTGAAGATAGAACGTCTTAAAGAACAGACCAATGGCAGGGCTTAACCGGAACTACCCCACCTTTACTTCCTTTAAAATTCTTCTCATACTGGGCTATACACATATTGACGCAAATTAAGAGTTAATGTACAATACTGTGCAAAATTATGTTCAGACAAGGGCTATATAACCCCCCTTATCTAGAGAGATGCTAGAAAAGTCACTGGGATAATAGCGCTGTATGGATGCATCTTTTTTTCCTTTTCGCACATCAAATAAAAATAGCTTACTGCTCAGAGAAACAGTTTTCTCTGTATTGGTGCCTTGTGGACAGTAACAGACATCACAAATCAGTTGAGAAGAAATCTAAAAAAAAAATGTAAACAATGCTCAACAATGTAAACCATGCTGAAATTTGAACCATGCTGAACATCATGTACACTCAGCACACAGAGCAGACAATGAAATCTCTGCATTTAACCCACCACCCATCGTAAGCAGTAGGCAGCCATGAACGGCGCCCAAGAAGCAGTGGGGATGGTACCTTGCTCAAGGGTACCTCAGTGGCAGCTTGGCGGTTGAAGATTCAAACCGCAACCTTCTGGTAACAAGTCCACTTCCTTATCCGCTAAGCCACTACTGCCCCACAATAGAACAAGGCAGACCTTGCCATAACTTGGCAGAACCTGGCAGAACCTGTATACAGCAGTGTAATCATTATGAAAGCCTTTCCCTCTTAGAGAGCTGAGAAACTACAGCTCTCTCAATTTAGGCTTCATGATCTGTAAAGATTCATTGTTATGACATTGTCAGGTCAAGAAGATTTGAATCTGACTTCACTTTTACAGTTCTCAATGCAAAACATTGTGTAAACATTTAAACAGACTCACACATAACATCCAGTGACCTGGCACCCAGGATGGAAAAATCACAGCATCCTTGATGCTGATGTCATCCTACAGTTTGTAGAAAACATTTAATTGACTGTTATTTAATTTGTAGACAGAAACATGTTCAAGGTTATAAAACATAGCATATATACAGGTAAGTTTTCATGGATCCTCACAAATGGGAGGCAGCCAGGTCACCACAACATGGCTGTCAACTGTGTATATGTCTAAATTCTATGAAAGAAAATACATCTGTTTAACAATATAATCTAATTTAAATTATATTTAGTTCTCAAAAAATACATACATAACAATGAACCTGTGAGAGTGCAATTCTTTGTAGCACACTGAAACAGGAATTCAGGACCTGTAAAACAAAAATATTATAAAAATATGTTCTGTACTAAAACCTGCTATTGTATTGCATGGTATATCTCTCTTACATTTCCTTCAACCTCACAAGGGTTTGCCAGAGTTCAAAAATCTTTTCCTTTAATGGTAGTAAAGCCGACATGTGCCATTTCTGCATCATCACTGGCAGCAAGAACTCTGGCAAGCTGCCAAGAAAAAAGAATGTATAAATTGTTTTTGGGGAAACCTGCATATGAAATATTATTTTGTATCAATTGCAAATTATTGTTCATTACCAGCTCACACTGCAATTGAGACAGGGGCTTGCCCCAGCATGCCTTGCTGGGTGTTATATTATTAAATTGGGTAAATTCTGGTCCCTTGCTCTCTTTCTCTGAGGAAACACAAAAGACCCACAATTGTAAAGACATTAACCAAGATTAGAAGAACATGTTAAACACCTACCTACAACCAACCTTCGCAATTACACCAATCAGATGTAATCTTTACAGAGCGCCCAAGAGCCTTGTGGATTTTTCCCTGCATTGCATTGTTTTTCTCTTCATTGAGAATGTGCAACATGTTGCGCACAAGAAACACATGAACTGCAGGGGACATCATATTAAAAAAGTAGTTATTTTTTCTCATGCCAGAAAAAAGCTGTTCTGCAGCTTGCGTATTAACTCTGCCAGCCAATTCAGGGACAAGATCAATTTTCTTAAGAGCATCTCGAGCATCTTTGGAATTACGTTCATGAAATTTGTCGTAAAGTACATAATGTTGTGAGGATCCAGTGACAGGATGAGAGTTCACATCTTCTTTCTCCTTTTCTTTTAACCAAGGTAGGTTAAGGAGTCCCCTCTGAGCTGCCCTAATGTTCTCTTCAGTAGGCTCTGCTAGTCGTCCTTCAAAAGGTGAAAATGGAATTGTCTCCGGTCTTCTCAAATTTGCATGGACGGCCAGTCCTCGGGCAAAACCATAAATGCAGATATTTGGGATGTACTTCCATGAAAACAGCATGTCTTCAAAGTCTCTTGGACTTTCAGCATGAAGAATAAATTTTAAGCTGTAGACAACACCACAAGGACATAAAATGGCTGCCCAACCACCTGGGAAAGAGAAAGTTCATTAAGAAAACATCCACTCAAGAACAACAAACTCATCTCATATTTTTTTAACCTTCACTGCGGGCTGAACAATTACCTGATGCTCCCCAAACTTTTTGGAATATTTTATCATATGATGCTCTGTTTTACATCTCTCCTCTTAGCCTGAGGATAAGATCAGTTTTAGAACTCTTACTGGCTACTCCACAGGCCTTGCACAGCTTCCTTATGTCTACAACCTGTTGCAAAACATCAAACAATAGTTATAATTAAGAAGATGGATGCTGAGACAGGTTCTTCGGCTACAAACAGTTACTGTATGATAAACACACACTGACTTCATTTATGATAATGAACAATTAAAAGTGAGATAAAACAGATCTTACAAACTTTCAACTTCATTACTTCATCACACAGTCTTTCCTCCATTACATCCATATCACTAAAGGTGCCTTGAGGATTTGTACTATGTACCTTCTGCCACTCTGTGTTCAATACGCTTGGTGCCTTCCGTGTTTCCCTACCAATCCAGGGCGCCCAATTCTCAAAATTGGGTTTCACCGTGTAAGGATTTCTGTCCCCACCTATAATAAAAAAAAAGACACAGGAAACAGGCCTTAGGCTGCACATACTGTACAACAGATGTGTTGGCTAACAGATACTGGAAATATTCTCTACTAAATTGTCTCTTGATCACTATAGTAATGTAAAACTATGTTTAAGTCCACCTGCCCCTTTGGTGGATACCAAAATCTGCCACTAACTCAGCAACTAATATGTAAAATGATGAATGATTAGGTGAATATTCTATTGTCGCAAAAATGTGAATACTGCCATTCTCTGTCTTCCTTAAATTACTGAAATACTTGTCACCAGATGTACACATGATGAATATACTCTTCAAAAAGCCAAATGAGATCATCTCCATTGACACAGTGTCCCAAAAGTCTTCTGAGTTCACCTCACCATTGAAGTTTTCTTGTGGCATATTTATTTCACTGACTGAAATTGGAAAATATAATTCAATTATATTTTAATATAAAAAAAATCTATATGAAAAAGCCATATGATTTTACACTTTACCTGGCATGTTAAATACCCCTTTTTTGTGTAAATCCATTACAACTACTGGAGGATGATGACCACATTTTACACACGAATAGGAGTAATCATGGGCAGTCATTGCCTCAAAATGCAAGTAGGCATGCAGAAAGTCTCTCTCAGAAGGATAAGCCACTTGTGTCGTCCTTTGCAATATGGTCCTTAGTCTGCCGACGGAGACATGAGTCTATTAAGGAATACAAAGGTTAAAACTTATTTAAAAGTAAACATGTCCCAAGCTATACAAGTACAACACGCAGTGAAATGTATCCTGAATCACTCCTTTTTGACTGTGCAATGTTATAAGATAGAAGTCTAAATTAACAATAATACGGTTAATATTAATAATATGAAAGATAAAATTGACTAATGAATCATTTCAGAAACAACTCAAACCTGCAAAGAGTTCCTAATGAAAAGGCAAAGGTGGATGCTGAGCAGCACTTTATCATTAAAATTGTGAAGGCCATGAGTCCAGTCCTGGTAGTGGTAATACATACAACAGCAGCTGCATTTTTTACAGTAAGTGGATACACCTGGTGACAAAACATTAACAAGACACTATAGATAACATGCACTGTACTTTTTTTAACAGTATACTGGCAAGAGTCTTGTACTGGAAAAAACTAAACTAAAAATGCCCTAACTCTCTAAGGACAAGTATAAGAATAACAGATATAATTTGATCAACAAATAATACTTAGCATTTACCACTCCTGTAAGGGTTGCCACCTTCGCATTTCTTGAAATAAGAACAGAATCACTGAGAGGCACATTTCCGTAACACTGAGAGCAGACCTCCTCTTCAGGTATAAGGCACCTTGGAATATCTTCCTTTTTTAAGTCCTCAGTAAAAGTCTCTGGAAGCGTCACAGGCAATTTCTTGCAGTTGTATATGTACTGAACCATCTGCTTCAGGTCTTCTGTCTCCGGAGGGTATTGCCACCGCTGGCCAGAAGAATCCACATTTTGCGGCCTAGCCTCTTCTTCTGAGTCTGATACTCTTTGGAAGATTTCACACTTAATTTGAAAGAGATGCCATTTTGCAATGGATTTGTGTATGCGTGGTACCCTCCCTCTGTTGCAAGGGCAGTGCCATGTATTGGTCTTGGCATTGTAGCAGACCAAGATCCTGCCTAGTCTACTGTAGTACACCTACTTTGGTTCATGTATTGATAAATACATTTTGTTCTCTGGCCCTCCAATGTTAACCAGGCTACTAAATTTAGCACCTTCACTTTTGGCCTGATTTTGCCGCTGAAGGCACTGTTTTTTGCTAGCCTTCCCAAACCACTTTTGCTCCACCATTTCGGTCAGTATGGATTCAGATAACTCCTCTGACTCATCACCACACGCATAGTCTACTGACCTGAGGTGTACACACTGTGTAACAAGGATGTCACTTCTTTGTGCTACTTCTGCACGGGTGTTGCATAGGTCAATGTCACACATCACTTAATGGGATGAGCCCCAAATTTTTTTAACCACATGGACAGGGACACTGGGCCCATAAAAACTTTTTGACACAACATAAATCCCATTAAGTTTGTCAATACACTGTGACCTTAAATGGTAAGTTGCAGTTATGGTATTTGTAACAACCTGATGTTTTCTTGCCACGTATTGTTTAAGATTCTTCTTATTTAGGCTCATTCTACAGTGAGGACATTCAACAGTTACTTGCTTTCTATGGACAGCTTGTTGGCATGGTATTAGTGCTTGATCAGGGTGCCCTGGTGGATGGTCGGCGGGAGGCGTTGGTGAGTGGCCGGTGGGAGGTGCTGGTGGATGGCCGGCGGGAGGCGCTGTTGGGTGGCCAGTGGGAGGTGCTGTTGGGTGACCGGCAGGAGGCGCTAGTGGGTGGCCGGCGGGAGGCGCTGGTGGGTGGCCAGCGAGAGGCGCTGGTGGGTGGCCGGCGGGAGACGCTGGAGGATGGCCGGCGGGAGGCTCAGCAACAATGCAATCACCTTTGTTTACATATACAGCTGTACACAGACAGCAGTGAAAATGTGTAGTCCTCCCACGGCATCCAAGGCTGCAGCTATATATGACATAGTCTAAAACAGATTGAAAGCATCATGTTAATAGATGTTCATTGGCCATTATGAATGAACTGAAAAACATAACTAGACCAACCACTCACCACCATACTCAACCGCCCTTGTCCTGTGGGAAGCAATATGGACTGCAACGGAATTATACTCCTTTGGATTGTATTTGTCCAAAGTGCAAAAAGGGTAAGAAAACAGATTCGAATTTTCACGAATTCTTTGAGGTTGAGGTCCTTAACCTGAACAGTGACATGCTGTAAAGGCAAAATATGCATTGTTTAATGATAATATTCTTAATTATTAACTTAATTAGCTTAATTATTTTAACAAAATTAATCGAATATTGTTCAGAGTTTCATACATTACGATTAAAAAAGTTTATATCCAAAAAAGGTTATAATTAACTGAAGCCTTTTTATTATATTTTCGATGTCTTATTAATTCAAGCGTTTTATGTGAACTATTGGTTAAGAAGATGACACCTATAATGGTTTAATGTGTATTTTTTTAGAAGACCAACATGTAGACAGCAATTTTCAGCAACATAATATCTGTTGTTGCATTAGCTCAACCTGGGAAATGGAAACTACATCATTCATGACCTACAGGTCCTGGGATCATGTACAGATTTTACTGTGTTGATTAGGGTGCTCAGTTTTTAAAAGGAAAAGATAAGCGAGAGACATTAGTGTCCTTCACTCAGTCAGGCTCTTCTTTATCCCAGGAAAAAATCAATATTTGACACATTACAGATTCCACTGACAGGTTTCAAATAATATAGCAGTATTCTATTTACTTGCACACTTACTTATAAAACATATCAGTAATTCAGATTCTTATTTAAGTCGGATCACTTTAACCTATCAAACATTTGTTAGAGAAGATAAATATGCATAAATACGTAAAAACATGCTTGTTGAAAACAAAAATGCAGGGATTACATAAAAATGACATAGAATCTTAGTCTAGTGAATATCCCTATACATATACAGCAACGAGAATAAATGATTAACAATTAATTGTTTTCCTAAACAATCTTTGAACATCCTCTATCCTTCATGAGATTTAAAATATAAATAAATAAAATATATCATCAGGGCAAAGATATGGAGCACACATACGTAAGCAAACAAACTGAATAATGGTGAGTCAGCCATTTAGAAACGCAAATCGCGAGGCGCCATTTTAATGAAATATGATCAGAAATAATTATAATCATATAATCAAAAACAATACATATAACTAAATAAACATTACACGGGTCATGTACTGCATCCGATCCGCTGCCATTGTTTCTGCACGCTGTGCTGCACGCATCCAGACTAAGATTCTTTTTCCGGCATGATAAGAAGTCCCGTCACACAGCCAATCAGATACTTAACTTGAAATCCGCCCAGTTGTCATTTTAGCCAATCAGAACAACGCTTTGAAACCGCCCACTGTAATACACTTCCAGTACTTGAAATCTGCCCACTCTGGTCAGTGTTCTGCAGAGACGCCCTTCTCAGTTTCTCCGACACTATATGTCACTCGATCAACTTACTTTTGTTGATTATATCACTGTTTAAACCAATGAATAGTAAGTTTTTCCTTGCCTCCACTTAGTATTCACTGAAATTCTTCTATTTTCCCCCATGCTTTTCCCATTGTCTTTTCATAGAACACTGAGCTTAAGGGCTATTTATATTGATTTGCATATTCAAAGAGGTGTAATTCTGGGAGGAGTTGAGGTGGGGTAGCAGGCGCGTGCACGTGCATTACTTTTCACGCAGAATGGGATTTATATAGCGGAAGAACGTGGAAGTTGGCAAATGCACAGATTTATGCATCTGGATTTTTCTGTGCATACGCACATTCCTGCTTTTGTGCTTACGCCATGTTATAGTGTGAGTTTTACACATGGTGTTATACATGAGGCTCCTGAAGTTAACAGTGCTATCATGTGAACCACCGCACATTAAAATCATCTAGACACAGCTTGTTAAAATCACTAAAAACTCAGTAATTTTAGGCAACTGAAAGGTCACTCACATTGCTGTCACCTAGTGCTGCTGAACTCAAGAACCAATACAGTGTTATAATGTTAACAAAAGACAAATTTTCTCACCTAAATTAAGCTGGTATTTTCGTACTTTATACACTTCTCCTCCAGTTTTTTTTCCGCTTAACCCTTGCTTTCTCAGTACCACCTTTCATTTTTCTTTTTCTTTTACCTTTGGTATTCATTGAAAAACAGTTAAATGCATTGAGCTTATTAAGAAAATGGATTGGTGAATGGGTAGTTTCACTTTCAAGCATGTGGGGTTGTACTGTTTGGAGAGGGGTCACCACCATTACACTCAGATGCCTGCATGTGAAGCAGGGTTATCCCACCTTGAGAGGAGCCGTATTTATATGGATTTTTTAAATGTGTGAGCATTTAGTTTTGAGAAAATCGAAAGGCTACGCAGATCAGTTGAACCAGTTTAGAAACATCACCAGCCCACCGGAAAATCTTCTTGTGTTTCTGATGGCAACTCTGCTCTGCAGTGAAACAGAAAAGGCTGCTCACGAATGGGAGACAAAGTTGTTTTTGGGGATTAACTGCACATCTTAAAGGCTCACTCACTAAGAACCAGAGACACAGAAAATACAATATTTGTGATTACCTTAAATTTGATGAACACTAAAAATATAAAGCAATTGCGTATTGAGGAGCACTTAGAAAACAAGCAAGCTACAGAAGACAGACTGCTTTTAAAGATTTCAAGATTGCTTATGAAGGTCTCTAATAATAAATAATAGTAAATAAAACATTTAATTTCAAACATTAAATAATGCTAATATATGATATGTGAATCTATATTATATTCTATGTTGTATCTTAGTTGTGAATTTTTATCAGTTAGCATAGTCTTTGTAGGTTGAAACAGCAATTGAACATACCTAACACATTTAGGATTATTCAATTATGTGTTCATTTTTCCTTACATAAAAATGCATATTTGGTTGAGAACCTTTTCGTTCATTTTTCATCATTACATATTCAACTTTTTAAACATCAGTATCTAAATTTGTTAGACTGTAGCAAATATCTTAAATTCAAACAATATTATATGAATGAAGAGTAGTATTACTTTAAAAATATATAAACATTCTAAGTATTCTAATAATAATGATTGCTAAACATAGTACATTCATAGGCGACACTTCAGGGTTAGTAGGCAATTTGTGGCTTAGATGGTATATTTTAAGGTTACTAATTCAGTCTCTGTCTTTGGCCTATTGTGTGATCATAAGCAACTTATGAGGTCTCCAACTGTGAAAAACTCAATATTTTAACAATTGTGTTTTAGTAAACATACAGTAAAATAACATACAGAAAAAATGGTTTCCAATGACTCTTAAAAGCATTCTGACTTAAAGTCAAATTTCATATTCAACTAAGTCTGAAGTAAGTCTATTCAATGTATTGTCCTTTTGTATCACTGTTAGCATATACTAACACATTCTTGTATGAATCTACTTTTTGCAGTCAGTCTCAATGCTATATGAGATCTTTTAATAGTAATAGTAATAATAATAATACAATAATAGTTTTTTACATTTATATAGCACTTTTGTCATTTTGAAAGAAACAGTTCCTTTCTCTCCGTAAACTATATTCAGTAAAATTCAGTTTTTGATTGTTTTACAAAAATTAGAGAGTGTATCTTTTATCTAATAAAATCTTTTGCTCAGTTTTCTTGAACATTCTGATTGTCTCATCTCTTTTTATTGGGCACCTTAGCATTTGCCCATTATCTATGTGCAGCACCCCCACCACAACTTATAGCTTTGTCTTTGCATGCTTCTGTTTTTACATGTGTTCTTTTACAATCTACTAGGTTAGGAGCCATTTAAGATGTACAGGCTGCCATATAATATTATTACTCATTTTGAAGTGTGTGTGTCATTTCAAGGTTGTACTTACACATGGCTAATGATGTATATTGAGTCCTAGCCCTGGTGTACAGTATATGAGACCAAGAACTGTATTTATACCATCTGCCATTAACCTAAATGTGGGAACTAGGGCTAATGTCAGTAGTGTACCTTTAAAAGCTTGTAAAAACCTTTAGGCTTATTAATGAAAAGAGTATTGATAAGCAATTTGACCTAGTGATTGACCATGAATAGTAAAGAAAACAAATTCAGCATTCAAGGGGTATTGCTACTTTCTTCTATTGTTTTTAAATCTGAACTAAATTAACCCTTTCATCTTCATATTAAGCCACCCAGATTGGTAGGTTTAATTTCACTGTATGGTTTAATTATATTGTTATGATACCTCCAACCATAACAAAAATGTGTATGTGCTTCTACATAAATTTAAAGAAAGCTTTCTAATTAGTTTTATGATACCAAGCCTTTAAGGATAATGCCAAATACTATGTTGTTGCACTGGGTTCAGTTACAGTGTAGTGACTTGCTGTCTTGGGCGGCACGGTGGCGCAGTAGTAGCGCTGCTGCCTCGCAGTTAGGAGGCCCGGGTTCACTTCTGAGGACCTCCATGCATGGAGTTTGCATGTTTTTCCCGTGTCTGCGTGGGTTATCTCCGGGTGCTCTGGTTTCCTCCCACATTCCTGCAGGTTAGGTGAATTGGCGATTCTAAATTGGCCCTAGTGTGTGTGCTTGGTGTGTGGGTGTGTGTGTGTCCTGTAGTGGGTTGGCACCCTGCCCGGGATTGGTACCTGTCTTGCGCCCTGTGTTGGCCGGAATTGGCTCAAACAGACCCCCGTGACCCTGTGTTTGGATTCAGCAGGTTGGAAAATGGATGGATGGGTGGACTTGTTGTCTTAGACATCTGGTTCTTCATATACAGTTAGGTCCATAAATATTTGGAAAGAGACAACTTTTTTCTAATTTTGGTTCTGTACGTTACCACAATGAATTTTAAATGAAACAACTCAGACACAGTTGAAGTGCAGACTTTCAGCTTTAATTCAGTGGAGTGAACAAAACGATTGCATAAAAATGTGAGGCAACTAAAGCATTTTTTTTAACACAATCCCTTCATTTCAGGGGCTCAAAAGTAATTGGACAATTGACTCAAAGACTATTTCATGGGCAGGTGTGGGCAAGTCTGTCGTTATGTCATTATCAATTAAGCAGATAAAAGGCCTGGAGTTGATTTGAGGTCTGGTGCTTGCATGTGGAAGATTTTGCTGTGAACAGACAACATGCGGTCAAATAGCTCTCCATGCAGGTGAAAGAAGCCATCCTCAAGCTGCGAAAACAGAAAAAACCCATCCGAGAAATTGCTACAATATTACGAATGGCAAAATCTACAGTTTGGTACATCCTGAGAAAGAAAGCAAGCACTGGTGAACTCAGCAACGTAAAAAGACCTGGACGTCCACGGAAGACAACAGTGGTGGATGATCACAGAATCATTTCCATGGTGAAGAGAAACCCCTTCACAACAGCCAACCAAGTAAACAACACTCTCCGTGGGGTAGGCGTATCGATATCCAAGTCTACCATAAAGAGAAGACTGCATGAAAGTAAATACAGAGGGTGCACTGCAAGGGGCTAGCCACTCATAAGCCTCAAGAATAGAAAGGCTAGATTGGACTTTGCTAAAGAACATCCAAAAAAGCCAGCACAGTTCTGGAAACACATTCTTTGGACAGATGAAACCAAGATCAACCTCTACCAGAATGATGGGAAGAAAATAGTATGGAGAAGGCGTAGAACAGCTCATTATCCAAAGCATACCACATCATCTGTAAAACACGGTGGAGGCAGTGTGATGGCTTGGGCGTGCATGGCTGCCAGTGGCCCTGGGACACTAGTGTTTATTGATGATGTGACACAGGACAGAAGCAGCCGAATGAATTCTGAGGTGTTCAGAGACATACTGTCTGCTCAAATCCAGCTAAATGCAGTCAAATTGATTGGGTGGTGTTTCATGATACCGATGGACAATGACCCAAAACATACAGCCAAAGCAACCCAGGAGTTTATTAAAGCAAAGAAGTGGAAAATTCTTGAATGGCCAAGTCAGTCACCTGATCTTAACCCAATTGAGCATGCATTTCACTTGTTGAAGACTAAACTTCAGACAGAAAGGCCCACAAACTAACAGCAACTGAAAGCTGCTGCAGTAAAGGCCTGGCAGAGCATTAAAAAGGAGGAAACCCAGCATCTGGTGATGTCCATGAGTTCAAGACTTCAGGCTGTCATTGCCAGCAAAGGGTTTTCAACCAAGTATTAGAAATGAACATTTTATTTCCAGTTATTTAATTTGTCCAATTACTTTTGAGCCCCTGAAATGAAGGGATTGTGTTAAAAAAATGCTTTAGTTGCCTCACATTTTTATGCAATCGTTTTGTTCACCCCACTGAATTAAAGCTGAAAGTCTGCACTTCAACTGCATCTGAGTTGTTTCATTTAAAATTCATTGTGGTAATGTACAGAACCAAAATTAGAAAAAAGTTGTCTCTGTCCAAATATTTATGGACCTAACTGTATATGGTGTAAGATGACGCTATATACCACCCGACCCAACACAGACTGGACACGGGAGGCACATGTAAAATAAATAGACTTTTATTTTTCTTCGTCTGTGGGCTACGCTTTCCCCGTACCCACAGACACAACACAGTCCCAAGCACACACAAGTAACAAAGCACAAAAGCACTTTTCTCTTATCTCGGCACCACCACTCCTCCCAGGCAACCTTGTCCTCCTCCACTCGATTCTGGCCACTGAGTGGTGGTGGCTGGCCCCTTTCATAACCCACCCTGAAGTGTTCCAGGTGTTTGACTACCTGGTTCCAATTGCACTTCCGGGTGGGGCTGAAGATTTGTCCAACCGGGCTGTGGAGGAGTACATCTCCCATGGAGCCCTTCGGGAAACTGAGGCACCAACGTCAGCCAGGGAGGCTGCCACCAAGCGTTCCCGGGGGAGGTACTGAGGAGCCCATGGCTGCTCCCCCAGAACATATGCAGCAGTGGTGTTCCAGCCGGGCATTGGACCCGGCCGCCCATCACAGTGTCCCTCCCTGAGATGAGCCCAGTGGGGCTCATCAGCATGTCCTGCGAGGGCCGGTCCTCTCCAGGATAGGGAGTCAGCTTCCTTGGATCTATGGCTCCACCCTGTGGAAATATAAACAGAATGTCTGGGGGTGTTGCCCTGATATCCCTGCCACTCGGATGTCCTCTTTGAACAACACCTCCAGACGTGGCCACAGTGGTAACAAGGCCAACTCCCTCCATCTCGACTTTTGCGGGAGCGGAAGCAGACAGGAAACCCCTGCCCCTTCATCCGCACGGTTGAGAGCTCATGGCGTCTCCGCCCCTCTGCAGCATAGCCCTCACGTGCCCTCAAACAACCTGGCTGAAGCTGCGCACTGTCAGGAGTTCCCAGTTTCTTCTTCCAGGTCCTCCTCTTTCTCTGGGGTGCACTGACAGTCTGAGTCCCTCTATGGGATAGAAATGGGACCCCTCGCCGTCTGCACCCCTTTAGATGGCCGCGAGACTGGCGCAGGCAGTCGGGACAAGGTTGCTTGGCAGCCGACATCCACAAGCTGCCTCCCTGCATGCTCCCCTGCCACGCTGTCGGCCATCGCGGTAATGTCTCGTGTAGTGGGCGGGGCCACCTGGCAAGCAGCACTAATCATCACTGCAGCCGCTGCGCTCCGCACTCCCCTTTCCACTACGGCACAGGCCTCACTTACCTATACCGCTGTGTCCTGCAGGCTGAAGGAACTCAAGACTCAAGCCGTGCCGCTTCAGCCACTCGGTAAGGACCCCTAACGGCGCACCGAGCTTCTCCTGTAGTCCCTCCTTCGTCTCCTGCAGGACCTGAAAAGCCTTAGCAAGGGACTGTAGGAGTAAGAGGACGGCTTCCACTTCCCGTTTCACCAAGTTTGCTGCTTTAGTGTTTTTAGATCTTTTTATCAGATGTTTCTATGGTATATTGAAGTATTATAGCAAGCATTTCATAAGTTTCAAAGGCTTTTATTGACAATTTCATTAAGTTTATGCGAAGAAGCAAGCTGTCTGGGCCAAATCCTGACTGACAGCAGCCCATTCTTGCATAATCAATACCTGGGGTTTGTAAGAATTTTTGGCTTTTTGTTTGTCCACTCGCCTCTTGAGGATTGACCACAAGTTCTCAATGGGATTAAGGTCTGGGGAGTTTCCTGGCTGTGGACAAAGAATTTTGATATTTTGTCCCCCAACCCACTTTGTTCTCACTTTTGCCTTATGGCACAGAGCTCCATCATGTTGGAAAAGGCATTGTTTATCACCAAACTGTTTTTTTTTTTGGTTGGGAGAAGTTGCTGTCAGAGGATGTTTTGGTACCATTCTTTATTCATGGCTGTGAAAAAGTGATAAGTTAGTCCCTCCGGGAACAAAACATGCTAAGCACTAACATTGGCATAAGGAAGAAATGGACAATTGCCATTGCCATATTTGTTGTTTTCAAACAAACAATTTTGCCTAGCACAATACGTTCGACCTACTAAATCTGTTTAGGAAACTGAGTGAGAATATTAATGACCACTCCTGATTAATTGTATCATTTCTTTTGTGAAGTTCTGCTGTGTAGTCCTAAATATTATATCACAATTAAATGGCATGCACTCAGTCCCTCAGATGCTATAATAATAATAATAATAATAATTCATTACATTTATATACTCTAATTAATATTAGAGCTCCAATAAAAATTTTGCACCATCCCATTTGGACAAATGTCAGTTGCAGAACTTTAAAAATAAGTTAAACTTTAAATAATAAACTTTTATAATACTTTTTTTCTCAAAGTAAGGAAAACATGTGTGGTATCTGTACAGACTCATACCAGTGCCACTAAGGGAAAGTTGCCCTTCACAATTTCCCTTAATAAGCAGTACTGATTTGCTGTTCAGTTCTAAGGTCAAATTTATCTTTATTTTAAACTAGCTGTCCCCCACGTCTTCGCCCGTGTAGAATTGAAGCACGACAAAGAGGAGAGTCCCGCCCAGCTCTATACTCCTGACATCATGCTTCCTTCTTCCCACGGCCTGTCACCTCTGTCTTGGATTAGTGAGAGTATATCACTCCTGCAAGCGAACTATGATACTTAGTGCGATAAGAGAAGTTGCAAAATCAACCAGAATGCTCAAGCAACTTATAGAAAAAAAACCTCATCTAAATCTGTTAAGTAGTTCTCTCGTGAAAAGTGGACAGACACACATACAGACAGACAGACATTGGATTTTATATATAGAGAGATTAAAAAGAAAAAGGAATAAGTGCTAAAATTTTATTTTTACGTGTTTGATGCATTTAGCGCAGTGGTAGTTAAGTGACTTGCATTCCTGGTCAAGCAGTGAAACTGTGCGGTGGGCAGATACAATCAGCCTTGCGATGTTCCATTTAATGCCTTAGACTTTGGTCCAAAATGTGATAAATAACAGAAGACACGTAATGACGACTGATTTTAAATTCACATGTATTTAAATACTGCTTGTGAAGTTTTATAAATAAAGTTATCATTCTTATCATCGTAATTGTTGTTCTGTTGGAAGTCAAGTTCAAGACTTTCAATCTTCTCCAATTTTGCTTGTTCATCGCTTTTTGACCGACGTCATGAATGTGGCCAGTTCTTTTCTTAATTATTTATATCTTCTTATATAATATGCTACCATCGCTGTTTGTTTCTCTGTCCAGGATTTTAAATCACCTGTAGCTTACAAACCGTTTGACCTATTGACCTGAAATTTAGTACACATATACTATGTGACTTCTACTATCCGCTTTCAGGGTCATAATTGACCTCCAAGGTTATTCCTCTTTTTATTTTTATTTTATTTTATTGTAGAATTAACTCTCGGCAGCGGCCAGCAAGGCGGCAGTACGGCGTATACATACAGGCACCGTTCTCATCCGTATCACCTTCGCCATCACTTCCCCTACCTCTTCATATCTTAAATCATTCTTGAGGCAGATTGAAGACTTAAGTTCCAGCTTGAGTGAAAAATTAAAGAAAACGTAGTAAGTAATTGCAACACAAACACTGACTTAATCAGTTTTAACGTGAAAAGGTGCAGACAAAAGAAGAGAAGAAGCGGGCCGCTAGGGTGGAGAAAAGAAGAGCTGCTTAGGAAGCAGAAAGCGCATCGACCTCTGAGCAAATGAATGCTAAATGTACAGAAGAAAGAGTCTAAAAACTATGAATACTCAAGTCAAGTGTATTCACTGCACCTTATTGTGCAGTGCGCCGTAACTGGTATATAATATTTTATTAATTTCTAAGGAATAATTGAATACATTAATATTTTTAAATTTGTAATACTTTCTTTAAAAAAACTTTTTAATAATTTATCTGTACAACATCATTTCATTATCCATCAGTTTTCTTCAGCTACTTATCCAGTGGAGATTGATTGGGGCTGGGACCACCAGCAGGAACAAACCCAAAAAAGACACAAATATAATATATCACAAGACGCACTTACTCACTGACTTAGTCATTAACACAGTCACGCATAGTAATCAAATTATACTTGCTGCTGCACCATCTTGCCGCCCAGAAATGTGTTATGTTATTGCATAATAGATTATCCATTTCAGGAAAACAGGGTTGAATAAAAATGTTATATGCTGTGAATTCTTCACACACACACACACACACACACACACACACACACACACGCACACGCCCACACACACACATACACATATGTGTGTGTAAAAATGCAATCATAATTTATGGAATGATTATAATGTGTAGTATCATGGAAGATTATAGGGCAATACTTCAAAATTACCTAATTCAACAATAAATCAATATCGACATTAATAATATAGGAAGAAAATAGACAGGTTTGCATCATCTGTTTAAGTTCTTGTTTTTACATCAGAAAGGTTGAATTTCACTTCTGTGAAATGACCATCTCATAATATTCATTTCTAATCAGCACACTTCATATTCATGGACTTCCTGCTCTTAACCACAAACTCTGCAGACTGAAGCCAGTTTGAAATGTTAGAATAAGATAAGGGTTAGCTGCGAGTGACAGGAGTGCTTCTCTCTATCTTATTATGTATATTTTCATCGTTCTTTTTTTATATGGTAAATAAGATTCTAAGTACAATAATAATAAAAGCAAATAATTACTTTTATTTCTTAATTGAATATTGTATAATATTTATATTTTATAACATACATTTCTTGTTATATTTTAAGCCATGGATCTACTATGCATGATGTCAAATGTTAAAGGTATGTTACTTTATTTGTTTCCTAAAATGTTTTCTATCCATAAGTTGGTAAAGCTATTATACAACACATTTGCTGTTTTATAAGGGGAATAAATGAAGTTACTTATAATTGTTTTAATAGAAGTTGGAGAACTGTTAATTTGCTTAATGATTTTATTACTTACAGTAATGTAATTTTTTTACTTCGGCAGTAACAATAGTTTAAATATTTATGAAGAAATATTTCACTAGAAAATAGTCTGGTCTTTGAGTGTATAAAATGCAAAAAAGTATTCAAGTTAAACTTCTATTGCTGATTACTTTTACTTTAGTACCTAACTAATTAATTTATATTTATGAAGAAATATTTCACTTTGAGTGTATAAAAGTTCAAGTTAAAACTTCATCTATTACTAATATAGTTTTTAGTATCAATTTTCAATATTCAAATACACACAAAAAATGTATCCATATTTAAATTGCTATTTTATACATTATAATTTCAAACACAATTTCAGATCTCAGATCAAATAATTATATATTGTATATACATTATATATTATATATATAATGAATTAAATTAAAACTGATACATTTAAATATTGTTTAAAAATATTATGGTTATACAGTATTAACTTTTAGGTTTGTTCTATTTTAGGGAGCATATGTTAATAAGTGCACAATCTTTAATTTTGAAACATTTGGCTGTGCAAGGATAGACAGATAGACCTAGCCTTCTATTGTTGTTTGGACTGGTTTAGGTTTAGGGTATGTTTTTTGAATAGCTCATTACTTTTGCTATTACAGTACACTTATAAAAACATTTCATGGACTAATTTGGTCTTTAAAATATTGCCTTTCCACATATAGCATTAAGTAAAAAAAAATTCAGAATGCATTTCTATTCATAGCAAAAGACATAAATAAAAATAAACACATGAGTACTTATTACTGAACCATTCAGTGTTGCTCAGTTTGAAAAGCTTTTGGAAAAATCTTAAACCTCATACTCAGAGATGTCTAGCAAGCCATGTATGGATATGAAACAGGAAGTATTAATTTTAATATAATAAATTCTCATGGCATATCATGCAGGGTTATGCACCTAAAAGTAGCACTTACTTATGTCATAGTGTTTGACTCTCAGTGAGTGAGAGTCAAGGGAATAACGAACAAAAAAAACTCATTGGACACACTGATGGCATTGACAAAACTGGCACAGACGGTAAAAGTAGATGTGGTCCAGGACCAGTTTGAACTGGCAGTGTGGCATTTATTCTGCCTACACATTAAATGATTTTTACTAATTTCCATGCACTAATTTGCATGCACTAAGAATGATGTGTGTTTAGCTTAGATTTGACTGCACTTTTATGGCATCCCTTTTCTAAGCAGATATATAGAAAACAGTGTGCATAACCAACTTGCATATAGTGTAACAGTCAGCTTTAAATGTTTACACTGAATGTTTAAGGTAAGAATTCTATTCATCCATGATTATACAAATGAAACAAACCATGTGTTATCAGTATATCGATCAATAGATCCATCAATTCATTCATCAATTGATTTTCAACAGTATAAGGAAATTAGAGTAACAGAGGGAAGCAACGCCAATACAGGGAAAAAGAAGCAAGCACCATAAAGACCATGGCCAGTTAAGAAATCAGACCCCAGTTATTGGAGTTTTAATATAGCAATACTAATCACTTATATTATATTATATTATATTATATTATATTATATTATATTATATTATATTATATTATATTATATTACTAGCAAAATACCTGCGCTTCGCAGTGGAGAAGTAGTGTGTTAAAGAGGTTATGTAAACATATATATACATATACATATATATACATATCTACATATACACATATCTACATATACATATATATACATATATATATATATATATATATATATATATACATATACACATCCACATATCTATATATATAAAAATGGAATGGGTGGGTCGTCGGGTGGGCCTTTTTTTCATTCCGTCGTTTTTTCGACGTTTTGAAAATGTAGAATGATTATTTGATTTTTTTGTTTTTATTTGATCGTGTCTATGTAGCCGCCGTCGTAATAAAGTATCGGTAAAATCGTCATTTATCGTAATTTATTTTTGACGTATAACGTCGCCGTCGTCGAGGTCAGTGATACCAGTGCAAAAAATCTGCTTACGGTTGAAAGACATGCCCTACTCACTGGACAGTTAAAAACACCAATCAAACTAACGATGACATCAAGTATTACCCAATCAAAAGTAGGAAAGGAGGCATCTTCATAAAATGCGTGTGGGATGATTTGCATGAGACGCTGCTTTAAAAAAAAAATTATAAAAAAAATACAGGATAAATCCCGTCCAGTATTGATTCAAAACAGGACGCGCAATTTCATTCTCAAACGCGGCACGATTCCGTATTTTAAAGGACGGGTGGCAACCCTACAGTGCCAGGTAACCACCCATACAATCACATTGTGATTCAGACTAGGAATGCAATGAATGTAATTACCCCGATCTACATACAAGGCGAAAGTCTTGCAACATTCAAAGATGATGGTTTGGGATAATTAGTACTTATTAAGTACAACATTGAACATAAAAGAGCTTATCAAGCCTTGAACCGAAAAAACCAAGATCTCAGAGATCGTAAAAAAAAAAAAGGAGGTAATGTCGTTTTACTCGCTGTAGATTTTACTCAAACATTACCAGTTATTCCACGAGGGAGACCAGCAGATGAACTCAACGCGTGTTTAAAATCCATGCTTCTCCCACGGTCGGTTATATGTCGCGTGTTCTCGGGTAGGTACACCAAAAAATGTATACATTTAAGCATGTAATGGGCAAAGAAAAAATGAGGTATACCCGAAGGCACTGCAGTAGTACTCAATGTAACTTTACTTCTTAAATGTTAATGTTTTACTGTTTAATAATTTATACGCTTCTTATATGTTGTTCAAATTCTTTTATCAAAATACCACTGACAGCGCAATGCACGATAACATCGAGTGAATACACCATACGCATCCGCCCACGGCTGCCCTGCTGTGCGCAGATAGGACTTGATTGTACAATAAAATAAAATAAAGATAAAAAGACTAAAACAATCATCACCCATAAAGCGGATAGTAGACGTGACGTACTATATGTGTACCACATTTCAAGTGTATAGGTGCAACGGTTTGCGAGCTACAGGTCATTTAAAATCCTGGACAGACACACAAATTGCCACGGTAGCAAATTACAGAAGAAGATTTTACTGTTTAATAATTTACGAGCTGTATATACCCGGCGTTGCCCGGGGCAGAAGTAACCTAATCAGTCAAACACTTACATATATACCAAAGTAAACCTAATCGGTCAAACAGTTACATATATAAAAAAACCGAACCTAATCGGATAAACAGCTTCATATATACAGAAGCGAACCTAATCGGACAAACAGCTAATCTATATACATAAGCAAACCTAATTGGTCAAACAGTTACATAAATACAAAAGCAAACCTAATCGATGAAACAGCTTCATATATACAGAAGCGAACCTAATTGGTCAAACAGTTATGCATGTGCAGAATGATTTTACAAAGATTATGCGTGTTAACAATCATTAAAAAGAAAAGATTGAGGAACTCTTCTTGTATATGTGATGAAGCTGGATGAAGCTGACTTGACGAAGACGTAGGTGGCATAGATTGGTTTTTCTAAAACAGAAGAAAAAAATGAGTATCTATTATTATTTTAAATTAGAATGAAAATGAGAACCTTGATTAGAGATAGATTATCCGTATTAAAATATGTGCATGAATAAACTTTTGCTAACTCTGTAGCAAAAGTTTATTCATACAAATTGGAATGGGATGGCTTTGTGAAAAAGTAAAAATTACATAAAAATAAATTGAGAATGCGTACTTCCATTTGACTGAGATTATCTGTAATGATGAAAAAAAAGTTTAGTATGTTTTTTTTTCCATACGGGAAGGATGTAAAACCTTACATAGGCACCCTTCAGCCCGTACTGAAGGGTAGTGTCAGATTCTTACTGACTAAAAAACACCCTTTTTATTCCACAGCTACCCGAAAAACCACTATTAGGCATTACTTTGGGGTGGCAGTAGTTTAGTTATGAAACAGCTGGGTCCTGAAAAAAATCTGTCTTATTAGTGGCTTCATCACATATAGAAGAACAGTTCCTCAATCTTTTCTTTTTCATGATTGTTAACACGCATAATGTTTGTAAAATCATTGTGCACATGCATAACTGTTTGACCAATTAGGTTCGCTTCTGTATATATGAAGCTGTTTGATCGATTAGGTTTGCTTTTGTATTTATGTAACTGTTTGACCAATTAGGTTTGCTTATGTATATAGATTAGCTGTTTGTCCGATTAGGTTCGCTTCTGTATATATGAAGCTGTTTGTCCGATTAGGTTCGGTTTTTTTATATATGTAACTGTTTGACCGATTAGGTTTACTTTGGTATATATGTAAGTGTTTGACCGATTAGGTTACTTCTGCCCCGGGCAACGCCGGGTATATACAGCTCGTATATATATATATATATATATATATATATATATATATATATATATATATATACACACATATCAACATATATATTATACACATACATACACATATGTACACATACATACATACATAGTGCGTTGTAACACGGGCTTATAAAGTAACATAAAAGGTTTAAATACTGGTTATCCTTTTACACTAAAATATTATTAAAGAGATACAAAAAAAATAAAATGCATATGTTGTTTTTCTTTAAAGAGATTAAATATTACTGAAGAAAGAAATAAAAAAACTAAAACAGCCAAATGGGGCTATGCATATGAACTTAAAAGGTTTAAATAAAACAGAAATGTATACCTTTATTTTTACTTCCTTAACTCGTGGAGGGTGTATCCTGTAGCAAAGCCCTAACTTTTTTCGTGAAAGCCCGTTTCAGTCAATAAGTCTTAAAAAGAGGTGTAAAGATATTGACAATAAGCTACGCAAACCCACCAAGACATGCAATCGTTTAAATCAAGGCGCGAGTCGAAAAACACCATCCCATACTATTAGTTAATGATTAACACATTTCTATATGTATTGTAAGCATACAATACAGCTGATAATATGTTGCGCTTATTTATCTGGTGTACCAACATTTTTGCGCATTTAACGGCTGAAATCTAACGTGGTTTGTGCCCTTCAGAATGAAAACAGTTTGCATTTACCTTTTTAATAAAAGGCGAGCTTTTAAGCCTGAGAAATCACCCCGTAAATGCACACGTTTAATTGCACATGTGTTAATATGTATGCTTACACAGTATTAAAAGACACTCAACAATTAACGTCATTTACCTTCGTTCCCGTGATTGAGTCGTGCTGTAAATCTCTTCCTTGTTTTCAGTTCACGTGATTACGTAGGAGGCATGATGACGCGATACGTGACTCCGCCTCCTCTATTAGAGTATATGGACAAAAAAGAGGTTCCAGTTATGACCATTACGCGTAGAATTTCGAAATGAAACCTGCCTAACTTTTGTAAGTAAGCTGTAAGGAAAGAGCCTGCCAAATTTCAGCCTTCCACCTACACGGGAAGTTGGAGAATTAGTGATGAGTGAGTGAGTGAGTCAGTCAGTCAGTCAGTCAGTCAGTGAGGGCTTTGCCTTTTATTAGTATAGATATTATATTATATTATATTATATTATTTTACTTTTTAAATATAACAACACATACATGAAATAGTTTTAAAGAGCTACAAAACCCCAAAACTACGCATTTTGTTTCATTTTATTTTGTTGCTTTTTGGATTTCTCATACTTCGTTGTTTCTCCTGCAACTGAAAAACTTTTTTTTATTTCATACAACTAAACATTATAGGATGCCCCAAATAGAGCTGCATTATTTCAAAAAATAAAGACACCTTTTGGAAGAAATTAAAAGCCATGAAAATAAACAGAAAAAAAATCAATGCTTTAAAAGATACCAAAAATAATTTTTGCAGTTATAAGATTTATAAGTTATAAGGTTTATAGAAATGTACCATAAATCAAACCTTTACGACAAAAATAAGTTAGAATGTCAAGAATGTGAATTTCTGTTTCTCATCTTTTTATTGTAGTGCAATACATGATTGTATGGTGTTTCAATTAAATCCACAAATGTAATTTTCTTCTTTTAGTCTCCATTATAAATCCTTTTAATATAATGCAAAAATATAATTATTATAAGCACAGCAAGGATTACCTAATTGACACCCTTTGTCACCAAATGCGAAAATCAACACAAAATTAGATTCCAGAAATTGTGGACAAAGACGAAGATGTGGAAATATGTACTGTGAAAAATATGGGAAGTAAAAACATATAATATTTTGGTCAAAGAGTGAATTTAAAAATGCAACATATTGGTAAATAAAATAATTTGTGTGTTATACTTCATTAATAATTCAATTTAAAGAAAAACTAATAGCAGACCGTTGATTGGCTGGCACCCCATTCAGGGTTGCTTCCTGCCTAATGCCCATTGCTGGCACTATATTCACAAATTTTTAAAGTTTCGGAGGAATCAAAATTTTTGTTTAAAAAATTATATTTACTGTTTTATGAATATTACTGTACGATCAACTAAAACAGAACTTTTTATGAATCCATCAAATTATTAAAGCCCAACACTTAACTTGGATAAGTTGTTACTAGGCTGAAATGAATAAAGATATGCTAATTCTTCTTTATTTGTGCTCCTTATGCACTATAGTGTAATTGGTTTAATTTTTGGGAAAGTTACATACTACTTTTTAGCATTGATTTTTTTTTCTATTAAGTGTGTTGTTAAATTGGTTAGAAAATATCTTTATATGCTAAAAATAACATACTGGTACTCATCTATTACAAATACTGGATGTAATTTTTCTTTTGTCTTACAGGAAATACTTGTGAGCTTCAGAAAGCTAAAATGGTGATTATGCCCAATGTTATTGAAATGATGAGCCGTGAACACACAATCAGCTGCTCTGCTCCACAGTGTCTCTCTGGTGTGAGGTGCCACTTCTACAGGGGAGCTGAATCTGAGCCATTCAGATCAGTGAGCTCAGACAGCAACCGGTGTGACTTCACTGCAAGTGGAGTAGAGCTGCTGGGAGATGTGGATCCAAAGAGTGAAAGCTATCTGCATTTCAGTTGTGATTATGAAGATATCATCAAAAGTGAAACCTCAGGGAGAAGTGACAACATGAAAGTAATAGTGAAGGAGCTTGGTATGTAATAACTCAATTATAACTGGCTATGCTGAACATTTCTATTCTATTCATTACATGTACATTATCCACATAAATACCTAAACACACAATAGAGAGAAAGGGCTGAAAGAAATAAATAATGCTGCTTTGCCTAAATAACAATTACAGCATGTTCCTTGCATGCCTTCCCTTGTGCACATTCTTTTTCCTTTCAGATTTGCCCACTCTTGGTCTATTGATCAGCTACGAAACGGTCTTCCCTTGTTTAACACTTCTCAATTCAGCTATGGAGTCACTAACTCCTAATGCTTCTTGGCAGCTTCAGATGTTGTTGGAGAAATAATTGAATCTCTGCCTTGTAGATGTCTGAATATTAGGAAGCTGTCTTGCACCTCTGTTTATGCAGCAAGAGGATCATGTACACCAAAAACACCCTTTGTTCTTAAACACACAGACTCCTTTTTTATGTGTCCTCCCAGACCCTCAGTTGTAGTCTCTGCTTATTGATGGAGCCCGTATTATTCCTACTTCGATCAAGATCTGAATCTTATTTAAAAATGCTTTATAATACCGTATAGTACTATATACTATATAGTGTGCTATATAATGATAATGAGAACTGATGAATTTCAACTGATGAATCAATGAAGATTCCATGTATCTTCTGTCAATTTTTGTTTCCTTTGCTCAAGAAATAGTGTTGTGTTTATCTGTGTATTTTTTGAGCAAATCTGAATGACACCTTCACATTTGATGCTTTGAACTCAGATTAGAATTAGACTGCTGTAGCCGAGTGTTACTGAATGCCATAAATGTGACCTCTTCAGTATATGCTATAACCATATTAACAAAGTCTTCAAGACAATACATGACATGACATGACACACGTGTATTCACAACCTATGTTACTTGTTTTCAAGAAATGAACATAACAAATTTTGAAGCCTCAGGTGAATGTTCAGGTCGCCTCATTTGTTGCTCTGAAGACTCAGTTTTGAAATAAAACTTGTTAGACAGTGAGAGCAGTAAAGAATAAAGAATGCTTGGAGGTGATGATATTTTTAACACAATCAGTCATGTCAGTCATATCAATTATCTATCATGCATCTTACCAGCTGTTCTCACCAAAACAGCAAGGAGAACAAAAATTATGGAATTGTATTCAGCATTTATAAATAATGTTAATCCTGTATTTGGTATGTAATACTCATTGATTTGTAAGTTATTTTCTTGCATTTCTTTTATTAGCGTTTTTTTTTTCACTTAATACTGTATATCATATTACATTTTTCTAGTGAAAGCTGAAATCAAAAGAGCGAGCACAGAGAATCCGAAGAATGAATCTGTCATCATTAGATGTGAAGGGGATCGGCCAGTTAAAGGATTTTGTCATTTTTATAAGAATGAATCACTTTTCAGATCAGGCACATATGCCACAGGTGTAAGAGCCTGCGTGATTTCTGTGTTTAAGTATCAGCTGTTGGATCAAAGATCAGAAAAGAGAGTCACTCAAGTGAACGTGAGCTGTGAAATTGAAGTCATAAGAGAAAATGACAAATGGACATCACGTCGCAGTAGGAAGGTGACAGTAGATGTATATGGTGAGTACACAGCATATTTGATCACAGTTATTCATTTCCTGCCTGGCTTCTAATGTTGGAATAAGATACTTTAACTTTAAAAGCAATTTATAATGCAAATGCTTCCAATACTGAAAATGTACGCAGGACAACAGCAGAAAGAGGGATGTGGTGAAGGTACTGTATCATTTTAATATAAAGCCTACATTTTAATTATAAAAGATAGTAGGCTTATGGGAAGCATGATCTCAAAGCAAAAGAGCTAGACTAGACACTCTGAAGATTCAGCTTTAATCCTCTGACTGACTCTCAGGATGAGTGGACATGGTGTCACTTAAGATGTCTAACTTATTTTTGTATATAATTGTCATATTATAATATATTATAATATTCATATTATAAGCACTTTGTGATTTTTCAGCTTAGAGAAGGTTGGCTTCCAATTGTGTTCTCTGTTTATAAGGCACAGTAAGTGAGATCTGAACATCCATCCATCCATTATCCATCCCGCTATATCCAAACTACAGGGTCATGGGGCGCAAGGCAGGAAACAAACCCAGGTCAGGGCGCCAGCCCACCGCAGGGCACACACACACACACACCCACACTAGGGACAATTTAGGATCGCCAATGCACCTTACTTGCATGTCTTTGGACTGTGGGAGGAAACCGGAGCACCCAGAAGAAACCCACGCAGACACAGGGAGAACATGCAAACTCCACGCAGGGAGGACCCGGGGAGCGAACCCAGGCCTCCTAACTGCGAGGCAGCGGCGCTACCCACAGCCCTGCATCTTTAACAGAGAAGTAATATACCGTATGCAAAAAAAAAAAAAACACCTTTTTTTTAATTGCCCCAAAAGCTAAAATAAGAACCAATGTTTTTGAAAAATGAGAAATGACCATAATTTAAAAAGATTATTTCATAAAGTTTTATCAGTACCTGTGTAAAGCTAGCTTACAGCCCAATAAAAAACTGCACAACAAGATTAACAAAAATATACAATATAAAAAATATAGGAACAATTCTAGTGACAATCTGATTATGTTGTTCAATGTAGTACATTTTTTCATTTTGAAATTTATTTATATAATCACTGTATGACCTTAAGCTAGATAAATGGGTTAGGAAATGCATGGATTAATGAAGTTCTATAAATATAGCTTTGTCACAAAAGCACCATATTATTGTAAATGTATATAACTTTGGGTAATTCTGTTTAAAATTATGATTTTATTACTTTTTTACATTTAAATGGTGGGTGGTACAGTGATTTATTAGTCAGCATTTCTTCCTTACAGCTCCATGGACCCAGGTTCAGTTTCTGTCACAGTCATTTCCTGTACGGTATTTTCAAGTTCTCCCTGATGTATCTGTGCTTCTTTGGGTACTTTAGTTACTTTCCATTATGTCAGGCATAATAATTAATTAGTCTAATATGACAGTGTGTTTCAACCACATTCCTAATGTAAGCTTAATAGGTTGGTTAAGATGTGCTGAATGGTGCACAAGAAAAATATGGCTCTTCATAGTTCACTGATTCTTGCCTCAGGGCACTTGCCATTTTTGTACTTTGTTTCCATGCAGTCTGTAAAAACATATTTTAACATTTGTTTATTTTATACTATATTTTAACAGTTTATTTAACATTCCAAATGCATACTATTGGTAAAAAAGAAAAGAAAAATCTGAATGCTGTGTTGTTTTTTCATGCCCACCCTGTGTTCACGTGGGCTTTTTTCTGGGTATTGTAATTTCTTTACACAGAGATATTGATATTCATTTTAGTTTGGAAAAAAGTCTTTGCATAAATGAACACTGTGATGGACTGGTCTTCTTCAAATCAAGGAAAGACATATAATATTTTAAATTGATAAGCAATATTTCTCCAGAGGCCTGATATTTTGGTTACAGTTAAATCCTGATTTCTGTATGAATATTTACTGTTCTTCTACTCTGATTGAGAAAAGTGATTTGGACAATGAACTGATGTAGGCCTATATAAAATTCAATAGCTGTAGTATATGTGTTGAAAGTGAATTATGAAAATGCAATCTGAAACTTTATGTGTTTGTTATTCCTTTTATTTATTTCAGGTAATCTAGGTAAACCAGCATTGAGTGCAACATCTGACATAACTGGAAAGGAAGAAGCAGTAACACTGACATGTGAATTGCTTCAGACATTCCCTGAAGCTCACTGCCATTTCTACAGAGATGACGATTCACATCCATTCAAGTCAAAGAGTTCAGAAGATAACAAGTGTGAGCTGTCTGTGAATGGATGTGAACTGCTAGGAGGTCGAGCTACAGGGATGGAGACTGAGGTTCAACTGAGGTGTGACTACACTCTGAATATGAGCCCAGAGATTCATTCACAGTACAGCAAGGACTGGAGTGTAAGAGTGCTAGGTGAGTTTAATAATACAGCATCTACTATGAATGTAATGATAAGCAAGATTATTTAAACTGATTTAATTATGGCTTTGCTTCATACCGTATAGTTCTTACTTGCACATTCAGATATTATTGCTTAGCTGTTTTTATTGTTTATTTGTTACAAATTACAACTTATAGAGCAGTTTACAATTATGATATTACTGATCTATCCATCCATCCATTTTCCAACCCGCTGAATCCGAACACAGGGTCACGGGGGTCTGCTGGAGCCAATCCCAGCCAACACAGGGCACAAGGCAGGGAACCAATCCCAGGCAGGGTGCCAACCCACCGCAGGACACACACAAACACACCCGCACTAGGGCCAAGTTAGAATCGCCAATCCACCTAATCAGCATGTCTTTGGACTGTGGGAGGAAACCGGAGCACCCGGAGGAAACCCACGCAGACAGGGGGAGAACATGCAAACTCCACGCAGGGAGAACCCGGGAAGCGAACCCAGGTCCCCATGTCTCCCAACTGCGAGGCAGCAGCGCTACCCACTGCGCCACCGTGCCGCCCATTACTGATCTATTTTAGGTTAAATTAATTATTAACAAAAGAGAGATAAATTACCTTTGTCAGCAATTTGGAGAATATGTAGCTAAGGCTAAAATATATTTTAGGCATTTTATCTACTTTATTACCTGCATTGTTCATACAAATGGCATTTCTGCCTTTTGCTGAACAGAATTGGACCTGTGTATAAGTACGGTACGACTCAAAAGAAGTGCCGCCACCTCACCCAACATCATATTTCCTGACTCTTTAGGTGATTTCAGAAACGTTAAGAATGATTTCAGTTGTGCTCTCTCAGCCAATCTTGTCATATTTGCCTTTGCGTTCACTCTTACATTTATTACAGTAAGTTTTTAAATGTGCATTAATGCTAAAATTACAAGGAAGTGTTTTTCGACATATCTAAGATGTTTTTGTGGTTATGTTACACTTTAATATTAGTATTATCAATCATTTAGTCCTTGTATCATTACATGACTGGAAAATAAATACCAAACCAAAATACTGACATATTTCAATGCAATTTTATAAGAAACAAACCTTCTTAGATATCTTTTGTTATATGTATTTGTTTAATGTTGTATTTGTTTCAATGTGGTGATATAAAATTATATAAGCCTCAAGTTACAGAGAAAGCCTAACAAAATCCAACTGTATTGATCATTTTAATAGATTATTCAATTATCTAATTGGAAGTTAAATTGACTATTTCCAGCAAAAAACAGCAGCATCAAAGAACTGCTTTACGCAAGAATATTATGTCAGAGTTACTTATCTTTTAAAAATTATACTTCAGTAAAAGTATGAGATGCCAACAATATGAATGAAAAAACTGAAAAATGTGCTCAGGTAAAGGACAACATTCTTTAGCAGGTTGAGATCTTTCTAGGTTACTTGTCAAACCTTTATGTAGCTGCATTTTTCCAAAATTTCCAAGGCTCTGCAGCTTTAGTTTATTTCATAGAACAATTAAGGAAATAGTGTGACACATGTTCAAATAATTCTACAATCCAAGTATCTTTGTTTTAGAAATTTTAATAAAATTCAAAGAAAAGTAGTTCACACAAAAGTAGAGAAAAAATTAATATTACAAAGAAAAGAAAAGTTCTTGTTTAAAAAAAGTTCTGTTTAATGCTTACTTGTCTTATTTCCTTTTTCTCTGTATTTGGTCATACACTCTAAAAACTACTGTTTTGGGCCAACAAAAAAAATTAACGCAACGCTCTGCATCAAGCTTTTTAAGTTACTATAACTTCTGGTTAAAATTACGTAGAACCAACCCATAACATTGAGTAACTGGAAAAGGTTTTTCCTTCAGATCTTAAATTGCTTTTAAGTACCATCAGCTTAAAAAATTATAGGATACACAGAACTTTTTAAATTCACTGCACAGAAAAATTAAGTTGTCCCAACTAATTTATGTTATATTTTTAAAGAATGTTTTAAGTTCTACGTACTTAATTATTAATATATTTTAAAGTTGTGATGGTGTAAAAAGTGAAGTTGGTGTAATTAGTTTTTTCAGCCTATAATTTTCAGCTTTATCAAGTTTAATTATTTATTAAATTATTAAAACTACAGCCACTTAAAGAATGAAAATGTTGCAAAATTTACTTTATTGGAAATATTATGTTGCATTTTTATATATTTCAACAAATAGCCATACTACAGCAGCAAAAATATAGGCCTCAGTGTAATATTCAACTGTCAAATTTGTCAAACCTGACTTCTATTGCAGGATGCAAAAACATTTTGAAAAATATACAGTAGCAACCTCACTATGAAAATAGCAAGTGCTTACAAAGATTATGAGGTACGAACACACAACAGCACCTACTCTGATCTAAGAACATTCTTGGACAAAAGAGCAACATTCTTTGAACACAATATTACAAAACCATAATGAACATGTTTTCAACAGCACATAATCAACAAAAATTTAAAACAAAACCTGAGAATGTTTACAATTGAAACATCTGTTTATGGATTAAATAATAACATGGGTTTTTAAAAAAAAATGGCAGTGGTTTGAAAGAAAAGTGTTCTTAGAAAATGCTGTACTTGAGATTCATTACTTTCCCACTGGTTTTTAGTCCATCAAGTTCAAGGAACAGTTTCTGAAATACTTCGTATGTACATTTTAGATCCTTGGGATAGCTCAGATTCAGAGCGTATATTAAACCCATGAGCAAAGCACAGCACCTTGGGACATCAATGCCATCCAGGATTTTGGCTCCCTCGATCAGGATGGTTCCAGTGTTTGGATTCTTGTCTTTGATGATGGCAATGTTCAATACTTGCCTGTCAAGGTTTGCTTCAAACTCTTCAATATTCTAGCAGAACAAATGTAAAAGTATATTAAGAGGTTTAGTAAAACAGAATTGTGTTATTACTGCTGACGTTATTTTAACCATTCCAACACACAACCATACACATCTACTTACATGAACTGGCTCAACTTGAGCAGTGAGTAGCATTGCCATCACACAGTAGCTATGGAGACAAATTTAACTCACTTTTTTTGTTTGTTGGGGTCAAAAGTGCCAATATGAAGTATTACAAGAGCACGAAAGCTTACTAGAATCTTCATAGTGGCAAAGATCGTCAGGTATTAATCCACCAAGAAGAAAAGATAGTGTTTGGCAGCCTAATCAGAAACCTGAATATGTTTGGACTAAGCATTAAGTCAATACACTCATCATTTTTTTTCTCATTTACAAATGGGACAATGGTCAAATCCATTGCCAGGATTTAGCAACATGCTGTTGTGGTTATTTCTATTATTTAAAGAAGCCTTCTTGCATATATTGTGTTATCCTCTAGCATTATAATGTGTCATTCTTTAGGAAAGTGAGAATGTTTCAACTATTTGTGATGTCAAATTGTGCCACAGTAGAACTTACTTTTGACTTTCCATTCTTTGGTTGAGGTCTACAGAGAAAAATTTCCTTTTTTAAAATGTCATGTCTTACTTTAGGCGTATCACAGTGAAAGGTATCAAAACAACAAAAATTTAAAAAATAACCACTTTATAAGTGAAACAGGTTTTCAGCAACAATTACAGCCATCTATAGCAGGTTTTTGCCTGGAATATTAAAGTGTAGATTCCACGGTGATAAATTACTTACATTAAACTCCTTGAAGAGGTCCTGTTCCTTTTCTCCAAGGTAGACAACCAGGCAACGAATGGCCACCTCTCTCCGTACTTCAATTGTATTGTTCTAATTGAGTAAAAAGAGAAAAAAGAATAAAATTAAATTCTAATATGACTAATCCAAAAGGGTGACAAGTCAGCAAGCTTAATTTCAAAGACGAGTCTGATTAGTTCTCATACCTCTAGAAGCTGATTCTTAATGTGCCTTATCCTCAATCCTGAAGTTCCTCCCCTCGATGAGACAACATCCATTAATTTGGAGGTGCAAGCATCAAGTTTGGCCATAAATGTAGATTCAAGACTTACAGTGGTTATTCTTTTGAATTCTTCATTTATCTGTATTTTACACAAACAAGTTGTCAGAAAATTAAAGTTAGCAGGCAATTAGCTAAACAACATCTTGATAGTTCAAGAGCAACAACAAAACGCAGCCTAGTGATATTCCAATGACTGTTTACCAGTAATGTACTATGCTGGGCTTTAACTTGAATGTTTTGACTGCTCTTTAGTACCAGGTGCACTCACTCTTGGGAGGTTAACAGATAATTTGACCTTAAACTAGGGAGGCATCCATGCAAAACCTTCAGTATCAGTTGCTGTGTAACTCAAATGTCATTGCCACAGCTAGGACTGGTGTTCTGCTTCTATGTGGAGAACTACTACACTCAGCAGGACTGGAAACACTTTGCAATTAACTGTCTAAAGTATGCCAAGCAAAATTTTGACTTTTAAATAAGTTTTAAATAAGAGTGTACAATCTCACCTGTGTTGCATCAAATAAAGCAGGCCATCGGTCAATGATGTCTTTAATTGCAGGGGCCTGATAAATTATTTCCTGCCTGCGAAGAGAGAAGGTCTTGGCCATTTTCTCTGCAACCACAACGCAATTATCCCTCTTCATCACTTCATGTAAGAGGTTCACTCTTTCCTTCTCCAAACTTCCACTTGTTTCACCTTGAGGATAAGGTGGTAGATAATTTACTTCAGCCTTTTTTGGTTTTTTAACATTTTTGGCAGGAGCTTGCTCATGTGCTGCTTTCCTCTTGAGTGAGTTCACTTCAATTTCAGGACAGCTAAAACCTCTAAGCTTGGATCTGAAATTGTTCATCTTGTATTTCAGTCGTTGTATCCATCCATAGCATCTGTTTAAGGAACCTGGCTCTTTGAGACAGGGATGTTTGTTAATGAGAGCCTCTGCTACCTGACTTATTTGTGCACTTGATGGATATGCAGTGTATTCATAAATACCTTCAGCCACTCTTCCAAGAATATCTGGTAGTATTGTGATGAGGTCTTTGGTGCTGAAAAGGGTCCCATCCTTATGGAACTTTTCATTGCCTAACTGAAGCAGAAGCTCTGTATTGACAGAGAAACGGGGGATTGGAAATTCAGAGGGCCAACCCTTTGATCGTTGCGCTGGGCTTTTTTGTATTATTCTTGGAGAAACTGGCAATTTATCAGTGGAAGAGACAGATGAGCAGGCATCATCAGAAGGTGGAGAAAAGCTATCATTCAAGACTGAGAAGGGGCTGTCCACACTTGATAAGGCCAATGTCACTGTAGGGGTCTCCAACATATACACAACCTTTATAGTGTCCTTATCCTTGATGTCAGATGTTGAAAGTAGTGTGAAATAATTATTACAAAAATCAACATCCATGTAATGCAAGCAAAAATCCTCAGAAATTCCAAATGCAGCTTGGACAGCTGAGTGAAGTTCATTAACTGTCTTAGGGATTCCAGAGGGTAATGCCAGTTTCTGGACATCGTGGTCTGAAAGAATCACTCGGAGATGGGCAGGTTGTGACATCTGTAATGCACAAAATATTTGTTCTTTCAGTAATAATTATTCTTAATGAAAAGTATGGGTGTAATGATACAGGCAGCTCACAGCACTTATTACTCTTTGGGCATGCTCTATGCATAGTTACACAGATTTTACTATTATATTAAGAGTTAATGTAGTGTTTATTCAAGCATTGTTCATGCCTAAAACAGTGCCAGAAGGTCACTTTACAAACTCATTTTGCTTTTTAAATGATATATAGGCTATTAGAATATGAAGGCCAAAGCGCCATTGATTCAGGGATAACTGATCATCTGGACATGGTAGCCTCAGAATGATTCAGCTCTAAAACTTGCAAGACTATTAACTGTTACCTGTAAATAACACTGTATTTGGGTTGGCAAACAACCGTGGTATTGAGACACACTTCATTGCAGGATGATATGTTGACATGCCAATATCTTACTTCTCAACACTGACATATGTCAATGCTAAAGACAAACAACAATTTAAATAAATGAATTCCCTAGATTTACATATCCTCACTAGTGTATTAGTGTACTAGTGTAGTGTGTTTAGAGTGAGTTGCCCTTAAATGTCTTCTTTTGAAAAGTAACATTAATGTCACTGAAGGCCCCAATAACATCTATGGAACATAAATATAGTGTTTGAGAGTCACAATGCTTTTCCCACCAAGCATATAAGGTATTAATGGGAACATGTCTGACAAGTCTCCTAGCTCTAGCACTTTCACCATTTGTGTTTTTTCAAGCACATAGCTTCTGAGATGCTCAACAGACCAAGCATTTAAGCATTTTCACAATGAAAACAAGAATGCCCTTTACACCAATGATTTGTATCAACTCTACAAAATCTGTCAATCCACTTGTTGAACCACTAGCCAAGATCATTCCAATAGCATACTTTGTGCCACTGTAACACACAGTGTTTGCTATTTGGACACGTGCCTCACCAGGGAATTTAGTTTCTAGCGCTTGATGAATATCCTCTCTTAGCACAGTAACATCCACAGTGGACAGTTTTGTTGCCTGTAAGACAGGGTTCACAACACTGGGTTGATACTGGTTATAAGCAACCATCAACTGATGCTTCATTGACAATGAAAGCAAAACATTTCTGAAGCTGTGAGTATGCCTGACAACACGCTTAAAAAAGCGGTGTTTTGCTTCAAAACGCATAGTCCACAGTAATACTATTGGACCATAGGCCCTGATTAGTTGTGGATAATGCTCCAGATAGTGATGTTTTGGGATGAGTTTTTCATGTGGGAAAACGTGCAGAAACCTGTGCCTGTGTTCAGAAATCTTACTATCAAGATAGCAAATGGTCTCTTCTGTGTGAACCCGACTTACAACAAGCTCAGTGATGTCTTTCAGCACTAGAAGAATTTCCCATGCTGGTTCACCCTCAGGGATTTTTGATCCAACCATAAGTGGCAGGAGCCGCAGCAAAGACCAGTTTTCATGGGCATTTCCTCCAACACTTTTTCGTCCTGCAAAATTCAGAGGGACCTGCTGTGGTGCATCTGTCTTGTCTGTCCATTTGTAAGGAAACCCTTTGATGCGTTTGTTGAGCTCATCAAGAGTAAAGTATTTCCTCTTGATAAATACTTGTAGACACAGAGCCAGCTCTAGAGGGATTATACCTTCAAACAGATCATGTAACACATCAGGTGGGTAGCCAAATATAACATTAAAATATTTCAATTTCTCTGTCAGTGCACACTGTCTTTTGACACCACAGACATGAGTCAAAGACGTATTCATTCGCACAGTCTCAACATTCATTTTATGCCGTTCTTTGGTTCTTGATTCAAAGGCTCCTGTCCTGACTTCTCCTACTTGAAACTGTGACTGTTGACCCAGACAAAATCTACAAACATAAGAACTAGAGAAGCTTTCAATGAATCCCCCGATAGAGTGTGCCCCAAGATTATCTGCGACAACACTGAATACAGTGCCCTTTATTGTTTTGCCTAATGCTGGGACATAGAGGCCCTCTTCTTCCAGGCTCACAAGATCTTTGAGCAGTGGCTCCAGCACAGTACTGTAACCAAATCGTTTAATATCCTCAGCCTTGCAAAGAACTGCCAAGAAAATAGAGGTCAATGAAGATCTGAGCAGTGCGGGGATATCTGCTAGCACCCAGTACACAGCTGTGATTTTGTGTTTTTTTCCTTGATGTGCCTAGAGGATTGCATATCTCAAAGTCATCAACATAGAGAATAAGAGCAATGGTAGGATTATCACCAGAAAACAACTCATTTTTTTTATAATACATGCCATCAGAAAATGCCCTGTACATTGTTTCATGAGTACTTTGAATGTTTCCCTTACACAAGATTAAATCATGGATCTCTTTCCTACTCAGAAGATGAAATAATGTCTTCAGAATCGGAACATACTGGAAGCTATTTCCTTCTTCTCTACTAAGTACATATTCTATTGGTTCCACCACAGTAAAGTGTTCCTTAAAATATGCCCTTCTCTTGAAGGCAGAAGACAGAGGACCACTGCTCTTCAGAGCACTGGTAAAGGGGTTGGTCTCACAAATCTCTGTCACTATGTCTGACAAAATAGACTCATCAATCTTACAATTGTGCCGGTTCAGACAAGACTGTAAAATGTCTTTAATGATAGGACCTGATGCTGACTGAGAAATAAAATTTAATTCTTCAACAACCTCATCAATACATCTGGTGGATACGTTAAAAGTGCTCTCTAGTTTTAGCAACAACAAAGCCAAATTTCTTTCAATCAGGTTTGGCAATTCTTTCACGTTATCAACTTGAAAATCACCAGTACCAGAATGTTCACCATCTTGATTAACAGAGTCACTGTAATCCTCTGTATTAGGAGAACGTACATTCTTTGTTAGCAGGTTGTCTTTGAAGTTGTGCAGTGAGTGAGGAGTGTGCTTACGACTTCTGTGAGAGGAAAATGTCCCATAAATGTTAGTTTTGAAATTGCAGTTTTTGAAAACACAGGTAACAGTCTCATGTTTTTTCAGATGTTGACCAAGGTGTTCAAAAAACTCTCTCTCTGTGAAGATTGCATGGTTATTGCAGCACGGGCAAGTAAAAGAGACATTTTCCTCACATTTAACCATTTCCTGATTTGAATGATTTCTTGATAAATGTGACCTGAGACTACCCCAACTTTTAAAGGAACAAAAACAACCAAAGTGAAGACAAGGCAGAGGTTGACCACTGTGATTATGGTATAACCTGTAATGTTTTAACAACACTGTTTTGGAGGAGGTGGCAAATTTACACATTTTGCAGTCCCACTGCATTAGCCAGCTTCTGAGTACTAATGAACTGAGAAATACCTTTGCATCACCTATTTTAAGTAGAAAAAAAAAACAGGAGAAAAATCAGTAATTGACAAACCAACAAGTAACTTTAAGTATTGATACTGCAATATTTTTGCTAAATACTTAGGGATGCTATGGTCAAACAGAAAGAGTTCTATGCAATTCAACCTTTACGACCAAGACAAACTTGGGCAAAATTTATAATATTGCAATGATTCCATCCCCCCTGCAGATTTTATAAGCAAAGGAACACTTTACAATCCAGTTGAGGCAAAGCACACACATATGATGATGGTGGTGAGTTTAACATACATCCTGATTAAAATGGCTACTTTGAATAATTGCAAAAAAGGCACAAAAATGAAAATAACAAACAGCAATTTTAAGAAAAATGGCTGTACAGCTTCGGAGTAAACTCTAAACTTAACAACTGGAAAATAAGTAAAGTCAAAGAAAGATTATTACAATTAATGAAGTATCTTCTCAAAATGGCAATAGGCTTACATGCAGTAAGGCAGTATGGCATCTAAAATCCTTAACCAACATTGAAACGCACGTGAGAAATCATTAGCGGCTTGAACAAAAAAAAGTAATGTTGAGAAAATATGGTAAGATGGACGGCACTAAATTTCACTCGAGCTATTCAACCGGGTATGCAAAATAAGTAAATTATATGTTAGAGCAATGTAAATAATTATTATCTTGAAATTGCTCCTCTATTACTTAGCTTTTACCTGTTCATCTGCCTAATGTTAGACAGCCATCACGTTAGCCTGCCTGAATCCGTAGCTTAACCTCTACAGACGTAAAGTAACTTTACTAGTCCTATCAGCATTGCGCAAATAAAAATGCAGGATTATTGAAGGAGAAATTAAGTTCTATTCACCTTTGACAGCAATTAAAATAGCTGCTCTATCACTCACCGTAGTTGTTTGTTTCACTTGCAGTATGGCGTTACGATCTTCTCACAGCATGTTAAGTGGGAGGAGTTTCGTGCCCACTCATGAAACAGAGAAATTAAGTAGCCATAACGTTAGATTAGGTTAGATGAACTTGAATTTTGTTTTTCAATAAATGAAAAAAGGAATTTGAGTTCAGATTACTTACAAGTCTAAGCTAAAATATGTACTAATATAATTCTTTCACGTCAACACATTAAATAATGTTTTCAAATTAAAATGTTTAATAAAATCATTGAAGTTGAATTTTTAACCTAATAGAATGCATTTGATTAAGTGGTGGTTAGAGGTCCCTTGAATTGCTTTTTACAGTGTATAGTCAATACTTTCATATGTTCATTAAAGCTGGTAGAAGGATAAGGAGACAATCAGAATGGTCAGAACAGTCACCATACTGTATGCCAATGTTCTATTTGTAAACTAATCTAACAGTCCATGCTTCTAGCAGTAAGACTATTTCCTAACTAGCTTAAATGACACGGCTTTTGCAGGAATAGCTAAGAAAGTTCTATTGCACGTTATCTTACAGAGGGTAAAAGATTATACCATAACCTCTGTGAAACTGATATTCTGTTGAAATTAGCAGACACTTTTGTGTATTTAATATTAACTTTAACTTTCTAAGACTGGCTCTTACACTCTCCATTGGCCAGTATTTTCTGCCAAGAGGTAGAATACGAAAGCTTTACAACAATAAAGAAGCAGTAACTGAAATTCAAGATCAGGCTCTACTTTATCACCTTGGGTTTATATTAATGGGTACCCTGACCAGATGTTAAAACATTTTAACTTTAAGTTTATGAATCCTTGATCTGAGCTATTTTGTTAATGAAGGCTGAGAAAGACAAAATTTATGATGTTTGCTAAACCCAGATGGTTCAAAGGACTAAATTTTGATACTTAGAGTGAGCAAAATTAAATATCACAGAGTTACAACATCCTTGACTTATCACTTAATGGAAAAACATGCATGATGCTGCTGATAAAAGCTGTAACGTTAAGCAGCAAACTCTACAGCAGACTGCAGTCACTGAATGTGCATCTTCACTTATGTCCATGAATGACACAAAATCTAAAGCATTAACAACCGCCATTTATTGCAAAATGGATTACATCAGACTACAGGTCTCTACATTTCATTGAAGATACAGGGCTGAGAGACATCAATCAGTAAGGTCTGACAATTCTTACACATCACGTTCACATGGGAAAATTGTGCCATAGACTATGTGTGGTATGAACAAAAGTTCTGACCATGACTAGTCTGTCTATAATAAGTGGTAATTTCACACAGGCAAATATACATGAGTACCAGTTTGTGTGTGAGTGTGCCCTATGACAGACAAATTCAAGACCAGTTCATACCTTGAGCCCAATGCTGCCAGGAAAGTTCAGAAAAAAAAATTTTTTCTTGATCAATTTAAGGAAAGATCTGTTTTTCTTTAGACAGAAAAAATGTATATTTGTGGAGAGCTCTTATTTTACATAAGTTTATGGCCTACTTCTCCACTTATACAAACATTCCAAAAAAGATGTTTCATATTCATTTTGTTAGGACTGCAGAAATGCTTTTCCCATGTCTTTATTCTCCTTTGCGTCTTTTATTTTCCCATGAGCCCTTACTAGAAAATTAAAACATCAGAAAGATTTAGACAAGAATAGGCCATAGTAAAAGAACACATAAAACAAAGGAAAAAGTTTGGGGATCTACCCTGTATACTCGGAAAAATGTTTGGTTGATATGTCTTTACAGACTTAAACTCAAAACGGAACTAAACTAAATGAAAGATGGCTGCCATATATATAGCTGATAAACCAGAAGTGAAGTAATGGGATGATGGAATTCTGGGAACCATAAATGACATCAGATGGAAGTGGGATCTTGAGGACCAGAAGAGGAAATAATGTTGACTGGCTTCTTAGGACCGGAAGTGGTTTTAAGATGAGGGTTTGTTGGCCGTTCTGCAGGGAAAGAGCAGAAAGAGTTATTGGGCAACACCAACCCCTGGCCTGGTGGGAACATACAAATATTCAAGCCCATAAACTCTCTCCCAAGCACAGATATGTGACACCTTCCAGCCCTACAAAGATAGCAAGCTCTATCCATTTAACTCCTCCAAAATAACATCAAATTGAATTCTGAAGGTCCCTAAAGTCCTACCATCTACCAATCAAATTGGAAATGTATTCCATGTGTCTATGGTTCTCTGCGTGAAGAAAAACTTCGTAATGTTTATGCAAAATTTACCCTTAGCAAGTTTCCAACGGTGTCTCCATGTTCTTATTAAACTCATTTTAAAGTAACAGTCTCGATCCACTGTAACTAATTTATTTCATAATTTTCAATCATGTCATTAATAAACTTCAATTATGTCACCTCTTAACCTCCTTTGGCATAAACTGAAAAGGCTCAGCTCTTTTAATCTTTTCTCAAAATTCATCCCCTGTCACACTGGAATCGGCCTAGTTGCTCTTCTCTAGACTTTTTCTAGCACATCCATGTCCTTTTTGTAGCCAGTAGATCAAATGTTTACACAGTACTCCAGCTGAGGCCTCAACAGTGTGTTATAAAGCTTAAGCATAACCTCCTTTCACTTGTATTCTACACATCGTGCTATATAACGTAACATTCTATTAGCTTTCTTAATTGCTTCTGAACACTGCCTGGCATTTGACAGGTTCAAGTCCACTAGCACTCCTAAATCCTTCTCATACTCATGTACTTTCAATTTTCAGACCTCCCACTATATATTAAAATCTAACATTTTTAGTACTTATGTGTAATACTTTACATTTACTTCATTCAGTTTCATTTGCCACAGATCTGCCTAAACCTGCATGCTGTCCAAGACCCTGTGTAATAATTTAGTGGATTCTAGATTATCTGCCAATACACCAAGCTTAGTATCATCTGCAAACTTAGCTGGCTTGTTACTTATATTCCTTTTCAAAACGTTCATCTATATTAAGAATTGTAGTGGTGCCTACTATTAGTATTATAGTACTACTATTGCCTTATTTTAGTATTTTTATGTGGATATTACTTTGCCATATTTATTAATGTTTTTTTGGTTTGGGGCTGTAACAGGGATTAGTCTATATATGGCTGCAATTGCATCAACTTTAGTCCTGTGACACCAATCAGTTCTCAGCAGCTGTGCTTGTAGATGGTTCTTCTGCTTTCCTTTATGCAGTATATGTTCAAGACATTTCATTCAGTGTTTGTCTCTTTTAAGACTTCAGTAATAGTAAACAGTTTTCTCTTTAGGAGATTTTGCATTAGCTTTTGAATTTTGAGTGCTTTGGCTTTTTGATAATGGCTCTGGATGTGAGTGTTGGCTGATATTAATTATGTATTGATTTCTGTTGGAATCTTATATAACTTGATTTATTTAGATTTTTATTTGAATCTTTTAATTATTTTTTCATTTCTTTATGTTTACATCAATATTTATATTATGTTGTGGTATTTCATTAAAATTTCAAAATGTATTTATTAGTTAATTTATTTTTGGTTATTTCTTTATTAAATTTAATTTAGATAGATAGATAGATAGATAGATAGATAGATAGATAGATAGATAGATAGATAGATAGATACTTTATTAATCCCCAAGGGGAAATTCACATACTCCAGCAGCAGCATACTGATAAAAAACAATATTAAACTAAAGAGTAATAAAAATACAGGTATAACAGACAGTAACTTTGTATAATGTTAACGTTTACTCCCATGGGTGGAATTGAAGAGTCGCATAGTGTGGGGGAGGAACAATCTCCTCAGTCTGTCAGTGGAGCAGGACATTGACAGCAGTCTGTCGCTGAAGCTGCTCCTCTGTCTGGAGATGATACTGTTGAGTGGATGCAGTAGATTCTCCATGATTGACAGGAGCCTGCTCAGTGCCCGTCACTCTGCCACAGATGTCAAACTGTCCAACTCCGTGCCTACAATAGAGCCTGCCTTCATCACCAGTTTGTCCAGGCGTGAGGTGTCCCACTTCTTTATGCTGCCTCCCCAGCACACCACCGCGTAGAAGAGGGCGCTCGCCACAACTGTCTGATAGAACATCTGCAGCATCTTATTGCAGATGTTGAAGGACGCCAGCCTTCTAAGAAAGTATAGTCTGCTCTGTCCTTTCTTGCATAGAGAATCAGTATTGTAAAGTACTATTTAATGAACTTACTACATTTTTTATTTTTTTGTTTCAAATGATATACAATTCAAAAGAAGTATAATATAATAATGCTAATCAAATAGAAGTTGCACAAAAATAAAAAATAAAAAGTCAATCCAAACAGAAATTCAATCAATCCCATGTAGCACAGAAAGAGTTAAAATTTGTAAACCTAAACAATGTTAAAAACCTCACCTTTACCCAAGGCAGAGAGTTAGGAAAAAAAGAAGCCAGCTAGGGCTACAAAGTTAATCGTGTAGTTATCAGGATTGTGATTAGAGCTGCCACAGTGAATGCACTAATCGTGAAAAGTGGCAATTACTGCATTCCATTTAGTACTCCCACTCTCAGACTGCTCTTAACAGTAAATGAGCATTGTAGTCAATCACAGACACATTCACTAATCTAAACATGACTGTGCTAAACAAATTTTTTGGAATCTGATTAAAAACATCTTTTAAAGTATGTGAATTTCTTTCTCCTCTGTTTATAGTTAAGAGTGTAAGTAATGTTGAAATTAGATCACTTTATACTTTAATTTTTAGATGTTTTTATTACCAAATTAAAGAGATTCATCCATAATGTTGAATTGTTTTTAATAGCGATAATATTCATGAAAACAACATACTGTGCAAACTATTGGAGCATTTCACTCAATTATTTATTCAACCATCTAAAATTCAACCATATTGTCCAGAAAAGTGCATAAAAGCTAAGCAAGCAGCACCATGCCCTAGTAATGTTAGGTCCACAACACAAATAAGTGTTAATTTCTTGTTTACACTAACACATGTCTGAATCGATTAGGCAGTTTACAGAATGTAACTGCAACTGATTTGTGGCCAAGTAGAACTATGGAAGCTTGCCTGAGCATAATAGTTCACTATATTGATGAGGGATTTACTCTGAAAAGCAGATTCTTGAAAACAGTATACTTTTCTAAAGAACTGAGATGCAACTGTTCAAACGATGAGAGTGGGGCTTGAAAGACAAGTAGAAAGTCTGCATAATTATAGATAATGGGGCGAAAGTAGTGAATACCATTGCTATCAATGATTGAACCAGACTCCTGAGCTTTGGTCATATGCTGCATTTAGCAATTGATTGTTTTGATTGTTTATTCTGTGACATTTATAATGAACCTTAATACTATGTATAGCATGGTGTCTACATTGTTGCAATATTGTTGAATCATACATAGAATAGGTAATAGTTCATTGCCTGATAATGAATAAATACTGTAAGCATATAGTGAACTTCAAAAGTATTTAGACAGCAATGTTCTTTTTTGATTTGATGGTTCTCTATGATATGGCACATTATATAAATGACACAGTGGCAGCAGCACGTAATAATATGTTGCCAGCTAAATAATTAATGAGCTTAAAATATATTTCTGTTGTTACATTTAATTTTTTTACATATCTCTATAACAGAATTTTCAGGTTGTGTTTACCATAACTTCTTAATCTTACATTACTGTCACTTAAGATTTTAGTCTGTGCTGTAATTGTATGAACATATGCAAATTTAGCATTTTCTAATAAAGCAGAATTGCAATTTAACATTCTTATGTTTAACATTTCCCCACATTTTACATTTTTGAATCATGAGTGGTGGTTATGGCTGGTTTTATCAGAAGTAACATTTGTTTTGAAAAATAAAGAAAAAAATATTTTTGTGTTATATTATTTTGTAATTATTTGAATGTTGGTATGTTACTTTATATACAGTATAACAAAATACACATATTTCTTTATTGATATCCTCCATTTTTATTACAAACAGTAAATAAGAAACAATATTTTTTTAAACATTAAAGTTAACATTTATCAACAAATCCAGCATTTAACAACTTCGCATCAACAGTTTTTAAGAAGTCCCACTGTGCTATGTGTATGCAGAATACAGTAAATGCAGTTGCCGACAAAAAATAAGTATTTCATTTTAATGTTAATTGCAATTAATAATTGCAATTAAAATATAAAGGGTAATATTAATCAATTATGAACTTTGTAGTAATTATGCACTCCTAAGACCGACTGTGCTATGCTTTCAAAAACTTTATATTATAGAGTGTTGCTTAACCATTGAGTTATAAAAGGTGGGCTGGGTATTTTTCCAGTTGAATAGGATATGTCTGCATGCTAGTATTAAGGTATAAGCAATTGCAATCAATTTATCCCTATACAGTTTAATGCCATCTGTTTGTATGCTAAATATCACTGTTAATGGATTAGAAATGATTGTGAAGCCTAACGCTATCTAAAGACTTGTAAATATATTTGTTCAAAGTGATGTTAATTTAGTGGCCCAGTGATGTTGTAGCTAGATGGCAGCACTCACAAGTTGTATCTTGTGTGATACGCTGCCTGGACACAGACAGACGGACACCATGTTTAAATCCACCACACGTTTATTGTGCATAAACACAGTCCAATAAAGTGCACAACCCAGTGCCTCAAGCACCAAACTCCCCCAAAGTCCAGGCCTCTCTCAGTCTCTCTGCCTGCTCATCAGGCCGCCTCCACTCTCCTGCACACAAACCTTGTCCACTCCTCACCCGACTCCAGTCCTCGAGTGCAGGGAGGCGGCCCCTTTTATAATTACCCGGATGGGCTCCAGGTGATCCCTGACACTCCCTAGACACTCCCCTGTGTGGCGGAAGTGCCGGCTGTGTTCCCGGAAGCCTTCCGGGTGTTCCCAGTCTTCTTCCCCCCAGCACTTCCTGGTGTGGCGGAAGTGTTGGGGTTCCGGGTTCTTCAGGCATGGGGGCGTCCCCTGGCGGAGACCACGGGCCCCTACAGGGTGGGGCTTCCAAGCCCTGCACCCGTGGCCCCTAATGAAACCAGGGCGGTCGCCCTCTCGTGTTCTGGAGGAGGCATGAACCCTCCTCCTGTCTTCCTGGGCGTCCCGGCTGGGGGTGGCACCCAGCCGTCTGCCACACTTGTTATATTTTAGACAGTATTTAAACAGATAAATATAACTAATCACAATTCAATTAGAAAATGTTATGCTATGTTACAGTAATAACAAAGTTTCATAAAAGTATTTTTAACAGGATTTAAATACAGGAGACCCTCAGGTTAAGTTTCTATGAATGTTCGTAACACAATTTAGTATGTATTATAGTACAGAACTTGCCCTGAAAATATCTGTTATTGGAAACACCAGCAAAAAAAGGCTTTACTTCCTATTTTACAAAAAAATATTTCAAACTTGGGTGGTGCATTGGTAGCACTGCTTCTTCACAAGAAGGAGCCTGGAGTTAAAGTCTTGCATCCTGCATGTGTGAAGTGTCCATGTTCTCCTTCTGTCTACTTGGGCTTCCTCCTACTGTCCAAAGACGTGAGTTAGGTAGGCTGGTAATGTTAATTTGGCCATTATGTATATACGTGCGATCAGCCTGCGATGGACTGGCACCATGTCCAGGAATTGTACCCACTTTGCGTTTGAGGTTTGCTGGAATAGGCTCCAGCTTCCCTGTGACCCTGCTCTGGATAAGAAGATTTAGTTGGTGGATGGATGGGTGGATGTTTCAATATTATTAATAAAATGGCAGTGAACCAATTCTATTGTACTTAAAATAACAAAACAGTAATAATTTAACCTAAAATGAACAATTGGTATGTGCAGTATCATTTTAATTTATGCTTAACTATTCAACAGTTTTTGATAATGACAGTGAAAAGGCATATTGATGCTATAAAAACTTACCACCAGCTGATGATTAACCCCTGAGTACAGATATGACGTCTTTACTGAAGGATTGCTAAGTGTGTCACCTCCCCTTCCAGCAGCTGTACTCCCTAGGACTGCGAGGCATGCTTAGGATGCTGGGAATTGCAAGCACTGATTTCTACCACTCAGCTTAGTAGACAGTTGTTACATGAGCTGCTAAAATGTAACTGTGTGTTCTAATGGTTACATTTGGCAACTTGAGTACAAGAAAGCACAAAATGAATGAAATTGCTAACAAAGTTTATCGTGTGCAGAACTATTCCTCACTGTTAGTGATAGCTGCTATGTATTCATATGTGTCAAAACTAGTTTTCCTCTGTTTGTAAGTAAAAAATAGAAGTCATTAAATAAAAATTAATTGAAATTCAGTTAAAAAAACCTTTGATATTTTTTTTATTATGATCTTATTTTTGTATATTTGGAATTGCTGTACCCCGAGACACACCTGTTTGTGAAAAGTTACTAAATGCTGTGATAGACGTCTGGGGACCTTGCCCCACCCAGACGCTTGGAAACGGGAAGGACCGGGAGAGGGGCTCTATCTTCCCTGGAACGCAAGAGAGTGACCTCCCTGGATTGCATGGGGGCCACCGAGCTTGGAAGCTCAACCTTATGGGGGGATGTGGCCACCACCAGGGGGCGCCCAGACAGCTCCGGAACTGTGCTGCCTGAAGAGGAGCTGGGTGCCTATGCAGCACTTCTGCCACATATGGAAGTGCTGCCGGTTGTTAATTGTGGAGCACCTGGAGTACTTCCGGGTGCACTATAAAAGGGGCCACCTCACTCCATTCCGTGAGCCGGAGTCGGATGGAGGAGGACGGAGCTTCTGTGTGAGGAGTGGAGGCGGTGGAAGAGAGTGACAGCGTTATTATTGCTAGTTTGTGCACTGTATTGTTGTGCAGAAAATAAAGCCTTGAAGCCTTTGGAGTCCATGTTCAAGGTTCACAATGCTTAATCCTGTCTAGCAGCACAATTAGAACTCTTATTCTCAGTATTCAAAAAAAAAAAAAACTAATTTAAAAAAAAATTGTATTCGCTCATTTGCATTTGAAAATGGGGCTTTTAACAAGCAGCATCTAACAGTGCTAAATTTGTAAAAAGCCATTGCTGGAAAAATAAACCAGCAGAATCATGGAGTAAGACCTTGCAAAAGCATCCTGTCATTTGATTGATGCAAACGATGCTTGAACTTTCACATCTTGCCAATCATTAACAAGAGAGAGACAGATGTGTGTAGTCAGGTAAGTTGATGTTAATGTTAGAGAAATCTGCACACATACAGGAAAATTCTGGTATGGTCCCAGCCAAATTTTCATATCAAAAATGGTACTGAATAAACAAAAAAAATCAATACTTGAATTGTCAACATTATTATAAAATAAAATATCGAAAAAAATATCAACAATGCACTTAATGTATGTAATTTATCTGAGGGTTTTTCATTTTAACAATATTATTGTGACCTTCTTCAGTGACATATTTTCAGCATGAAATAAACATGTTTCGAGTAAGGGAATCATTCTATAACCTCTCTTTTTCTTTTACATCCTTTTTATGATTATGAGATTTTGAAAAATGTTTTGTCTTCTATCAGTCTCCAGTGTTCAGTACATTCATTCTGCAAATTTGGCAAGTAATTGAAAATTATTTTCCAACAAAACTACTATTCAGGTCCTTAAATAAGTCCTCCAACAAAATATAAAATATAAATATCCCGTACTAAATTACTGATTTGCATTTTTATTATCTTTACATACAGACAAATAGTGTAGCGGGATGTAAGAATCTACTGATCGATGAGGAATTCTGACAGACTTGAAAATAGTAGCAGATTTCACATGTGGCAATCAGAGTGACTGAAGATGAAAGTCATAAATGTCAGCGAACTGTAAAGAAATTGCACAGACTAAAAGTTAAAATGTCAAGATAATACAACTTTTCGGTTTTTTTTCAGATATTCCAAAACCAGAGATTTCTTTCTATGATGAAAATAAAACTTCAATTCTCTGTATAGCCCCTGACAATGTCACTGAAGTGCTGTTCAGCTTGTATCAGGAGGGGACAGAAGAATGGTCTGAGAGTAAAAAGGCTGAAAAGAATCAGAACGTTGTTATCTTTGAAACTTCAAGGCATGATGGTGAGAAGTCTCAGGGCTACTGGTGTCAATATGAGTATGAAGGAATAAAATCACCCAAAAGTGATGTGATCCACACAGATGAAGGAGGTGAGCATGGCATGACATTAATAGTAATATTTTTAAAATATTTATTATATATTTTTAATGAAGTGTATTCTTTATTTTGATTATAAATATTTTTACTACAATATAATTTCCATTCAAGACAAGAATATATTCCACCCTTACTGTTATCCAACTGGCATTATTCCCAATGCTACCCTTTTTCTTACAAGGCAAGAATCTACATAGCAGATCCTTTGATAGCTAGATTGCCTGTGGCCTTGGCAATTCCTTATATCCCGGTCACCAAACAAGCAATGCTGGAGCAAAGTGTAATTATATTCAAAATATTATGTGTTCAAAGAAATAAAAAAAGTGTGGTGCAAGTCTCTACAAAATATATAATCCAATATAAATCAGTCTGCGGTGGGCTGGCGCCCTGCCCGGGGTTTGTTTCCTGTCTTGCGCCCTGTGCTGGCTGGGATTGGCTCCAGAAGACCCCCGTGACCCTGTAGATAGGATATACTGGGTTGGATAATGGATGGATGGAATATAAATCACTCTTTCTCTCCTACAAACCCAGTTTTGTCTCATCTTCCCGCTCAACCTTCAGGTCTTTTCAACCAGGATGAGATTCATTTATAGTGTTTTTTTGTTGTTTTTTTATTTCTTCTGTTTTATTTTTTTTAATAAAAAAAGTGCTGACCATTGATTGGTATTGTGGCTTACTGGCGATATGCTAGTAGACAACAGTATTGGATTTTTCAAAAACAAAAAACTATGTACTGATAAGAAATGTAGTATAATCAGTCTATCTCAGATTTATTGTTATATGTGATACATCTCCCATCTACTGAAGCGATTGACAATGCTGTGTGATATTTTTCTCAATTTCTAAATGCGTTTGTTTCACCAAAGGGACCCCCCTAATGCTGTTTTTCATATCACATTCGATTCACAAAGGGGGAAAAACCCCTCTCTTTAAATTTTGTCAGTGAGTCGTCAAAAAGCTTATAAAGGTAAAACAATAATCCAGGGAGACAATTAATTTGTTATTCCAAAGTGGTTGTGGAAAAACAAATGCAACACTTGCTACCTTTGATCACATTCTGCATTTGTCATTGCTCTTATTTAAAATTTGTGAGTGCTCATGAAATCATCTTGAGTAGTGCACTGGCTGATGGGAATTGTAGTCCCAACCTTTTCCTTTGCATAAGGTAGAAGACAAGATGAACATTACAACAATCTAGACGAGAACAGGCCATTCAGCCCAACAAAGTTCACCAGTCCTATTCACTCAATTCTTCTAACAAAACATCAAATCTAGTTTTGAAAGTCCCTAAAGTCTTACTGTCTACCATGCTATTTGGTAGCTTATCCCAAGTGTCTATGGTTCTTTGTGTAAAGAAAAAATTCCTAATGTTTACTCTTTTTAAGTTTCCAACTGTGTACCCATGTTCTTGAAGAACTAATTTCAAAATAACAGTCTTGATCCACCATACTAAATCCCTTCAAAACACTTCAATCTAGTCACCTCTTAATCTTCATTTGCTCAAGCTGAAAAGGCTCAGCTCTTTTAATCTTTCTTCATAATTCATCCCTTGTAGCCCTAGTATGAGCCAGGTCACTCTTCTCTGGACATTTTCCAGCACTGCTATTCTCTTTTTGTAGTTTGAAGATCAAAACTGCACACAGTACTCCAAATGAGGCCTCACCATTGCATTATAAAGCTTAAGAATAACCTCCTTGGACTTGTACTCCACACATTGTGCTATATAACCTAACATTCTGTTTGCCTTCTTAATCACTTCTGAACATTGTCTAGAAGTTGATAGCATAGAGTCCACTACGACTCCTAAATCATCCTCTCAAGGTGTACTCTTGATTTTCAGACCTCCCATTGTGGATTCAAACCTAACTTCCTATGTGTAATATGTTATATTTACTGACATTATATTTCATCTGCCACAAATCTGCCCAAGCTTGTATGCTGTCCAAGTCCTTCTGCAAAGATTTAAACGGGTAATATATATTAAATATCTTTCTTACAAGATCAGTTGCGTGAAATTCACTACTCTCACAGCCACAGTGCCAGACAAGCACTTGCTAAACTTTCTTCTTTGAGTTTCCCCAAAGTTTGCTCCTTTCTTTTTGCTTCAGCAGATGGCCTACATTTGTATAAACTGTCACGCCCCATTTCTCTGTGACATCGCTGTCAGTGCTCTGGCAAAATGGTTAGAACATCCCACTCACTACAGCATTATCAATGACGAGTATCACAAAATAAAAAAAAAATGTGTCAGCTAATTTTGCTGTTTTGACAATGCCTCCAAATTTCAGCTCAAATCTGTCAAGTCATTTGTGAGATTTTGGAATATTTAATATTTCTTTTACCCTAAATACGGATATATCGAAATGCCCTTTTTAGTGGATACCTACTGCCCTAGATATACCATCCTGCCAAATTTCAGCTTTTTAGATAAATGGGAAAAGTGTTTGTGTTGATGAGTGAGTGAGTGAGTCAGTCAGTCAACTTTACAGTACATACATACAGATATTAGTCCTTTATATTACGTGGCTATGCTTATTCTTCATATAAAACATACCATTTGTTTTTCATTCCTTCTGCTTTGCCGAAACATAGATAAACTGTTTGGTTAGGTATGTGACAGGCTTTTTGATGCATTTCAGCAGTATTTTTGCTAGCTGAAATTTGAAATGCAACAAAAATTGTACTATTGAATGTACCTAAATGAAATTTAATCCAAATTTAAAACATAATATGAGAAAACAATCAAAAATATGTTAGTCCTTAGCCTTTATCTATAGCATTAGGCTGCAGAAAATACTTACTAAATAAAGAAGAGTCTTGAGCCATCATAATATATGAACTCCAAGCATGGACATCCTTTATTTAACCCACCTGATTGAGACCCCATTTGCTTTGTTTAATGCAATATAGCAAACTGAAGAAATGTAACAGAAACCTTCCTTTAATCAGCTAGGTTAATTTACTTGCAACTACAACCCATTTCAAACAGATGAATCCACATACAGTATACATCTGGTATAGGCCACAGACACAACTTTGTTATTAAGTGTTAACTAAAGACCAACAACAGAGTCATGGGTGAATACCTGGTTAAGATAAATAATACTTTTGATACAGAATATAAAGTGTTATCAAAGAGCACAATATAAAGTTAAATGTTATATATGACCTAATTTTCTAATTTAAATGTACTGGTAAAAATGGCATTTTGTTCTAGATAAACAGGAAGGCAGCTTCAAATAAATTTTTGTCTTACAATTAAGAGATCATGAATAAAGCTAAAATTTAATGTACATTACTAAAATGTATAATTCATAAAATTGTTATTGAGAACAAGTCACTTTATCCATAATCTATTCTTCCTGTGCATTAACCTCTGCATGTCAAATATAGAAAATGTGCATTAGTGCTCTTTACAAATGTGTTGCTTACATGTCATGCTCAGTCTTCATGTCATTCAGAGGGGACAGATCTTGCACCTGGTCCTTTGTGTGCCTACTGATTGAAACACTGACAGTGTGAGCCTGGGAGGCTTCACTTAAATATTTCTCATGCTTGACCAGCTGTTGATGGTCCTGGAAAGTGTTGTGTTGTCTCAGTGTGAAGATTGACCAGGACTTTACCCATCTGCTTCAAGAATACCCTCCAGAAATTCTTTTTTTTTTACTGTTCCAATCAGCATATTAGGAATTTTGCAGAAAAGGACAGGGTTAGAAAATGGCATGAGGACAAGTGGTTAAATGTTAGTCTTGTGCTGCCAGATGAATGTGGCTGTGATCAGATTGTCCAAACCTCCATTTGTTCCACTGTAATGCATGATTATCTATGGCTGTCTGTCTTCTCTGCTGCTCATTGTGTCTTCTTTGTGCTGTATGCATGGAAAATTGGAAAATGTTTCCTTTATGCCGTAGCTTTCTGCTTTGTTTGGCATGTACTGCCTGAAATGCCAGTAAACATACAAATGAAGTAATTGCTCTTCTATAGTCATGTGATGCTTATGATTATAAAATGGAGGCAACTTTTCACCTCATTTATCCCCACATACCTTTTTGTTCCAAGTTTGTTATATTATTGCTAGACCTTGTTTATTTGCTGTCAAAGTGTTTGATTCTGGAAAACACATGGAATATTTCCAATGGCATTGTAGCTTTAAATATGGCCCTGTCAGTGTTGGCATTCCACAAGTTTACTTTTACTTCACCATTTAATTGAATATACCAATGCCCAAATTAGTAACTTAATGTAGGCTTATAGGTGGTCTTGATAGTCATTAGCAAAAGAGAGACTGACATTTATTATTCCTTTAAGTTAACATTTACATTAGTTTTCAAAGAAATGAAAATTCTTCTATGGCACCACCAGAACTTTCATGCCAAAAAATACCACTGCTGCTCCAGCACATTGGTAAACAAGGCTCCCCCTTCTTGCTCTTTGACACTGTTATGTAGACATTATGACAGTTTTAATCAAGATTGCTCTGGTCAGTGAGAATATAAACAGGTGAACTGAAGAGAAACTCACAAAAAAGATGGAAAAGTTTAGTGTTTTATTTTTTTTTATTATTGTCTTGCAAACAAAAAAGTATTGTAAAGTATAAGTGCAGTTTCCAAACTCTTACAGTCAAAAGATGCCAAATATCAAAAGTCAGTCAGTTTACTCAGCAAAATAGACAAAGTTTTGTCTGAATTTCAAGACAAATTTAAAGTACTAGGGTATTGTACTGTGTTAGCCATTATGAATGTAGAGAAAAGCCAAGCAAAATAATTTTGCTTGGCTTTTCTCTACAAGACAAATTTAACAAATCCAGATCTACTGCTCAAATGATTGCAAAGAAATGGGATCGTACTCTTGCCAAAAAGATCAAAGAAATGACAAGACCAAAGCCTTGTGACAGAGGTCTATGGGAAAGCCAATTTTAGATAAATAAAGTCCTGTAATGTGCTGGCTCTGAACAGGTGCACGCTTGCACCTTCCACTCCAGAGTTGTTTGGGCTGATTGTACATTCACATGCACATGTAAATGGGTCAGTCAGATGCTTCATTCACACCTCGGAGTACATGAAGGATAGCACCTGCACCCAATCAGGAGCCTACACGGTAGAAAGGAATCAGATCAAACAAAGAGGATTAATAATGAAAGATGGAGAACCATGAGTGAGAGCAGTGTTGGGTGCCTGAGAGTCAGCTAGAGAGAGAGGAGGCTGAGTGGTCAGTAGCCCTGTGGAAGAGCGAATTGTCTGTGGTCTATAGGCAGATTGTTACGATTTAATTAGAGAATTTAATGGAGAAGCAGGTGTGATGGTGGTGGAGTCCTCCTTAGGAATCTGAAGGACGCCAGAAGAGTGAGAAGGAAGACTCCCGTGGACACCTGACTTTGAGCAGTCTGGCAGAAGTTGACGTAGGCAGCCAAGAAAGGGGTTGGATAGGAGGACCACAGCAGCTTGCGTCTCCGCTGGCTGAGCAAGCCGTGGGGTTCGCTGGGGAGACAGGATACAGTAAGTTACACTGTGCTCAGATAAATGGAGAAAAATCAAGGACCCGATGACTTTGTTGTTTTATTCTGGTTTTACCTTTGGACTTTCACTATGATTTTATGGATTATTGATTGAAGGTCGTTTGCACTGCACTTCTTGCGACTCTGTTTGGTTTTAATAAAAGCACTCTGCACATTTGCACCAAACTCTTGCTGACTGCCTGGCTCGTCTTGGTTTATGATTTATTGACAGTTTCGGGTTCAAGGGGATCCTGGAAGCAACAAGGGAGTGTGGAGCTAGCCCAGACCATCACAAGCCTGGGCCAGGACTTTGCTGCATACCCTGTCAGATACAGTCTGATCTTGCAGAGGTTGTATAGAGTGAGTCTGCAACTCTAAGAGCTGGTTTTAACATGGTCAGTGAAACATAGCTGGTCATCAGTCACTAACCCAAGGTTGCAAACTGACTCAGCAGGTGTTAGCGATAATGAGCCATGCTGAACTGAGACAGGGTGCAGAACAGAAAGACCAACTAGGATAACAAAAAATTCCATCTTTGCCTGGTTGAGCTGGAGATGGTGTTATTTAATTGAGTTGCAATATCAATGAGACATGCATAGATTCTAGCAGATATCACGTGGTTCTCTGGAAGAAACAACAGGTACAGTTGTGTATCATCAACATCACACTTATAGCATACCATGGAGAGAATGGTAAGGCTTAGTGTGGAGGTGTATAGAGATAAGAGAAGAGGACCAAGAACAAATCCTTTGAGAAACCACTTATCAGGACACATGGCGCCATCTGACCACGATATATGACTGAAACAATCTGAGGGCAGTCCCGGTGATGCCAAAGTCAGAGAGATGGCAAGAAGTATTGACAGCACTTCAAACATAACTTTTAATTTATTATCAAAGCAAAGCTTTTTTGTTTGGTGAAAACTTGTTAATTACACTAATTTTTGCCATTTTATTGTATAAATATTCCAAGTGCTCATTATTATTATTATTATTTTTTCCTTAAAATACGTTTGCAGTTTTTTTCTCCCTAAGAAACTTAACTTCTTTTATCATGTTCAGTTCCTTTCTTAATTGTTTTTAGTGAGGTTTGTATTTTTTCTTTGTACATGATATTTTTTTTTATCTTTATTCTTTCATTAAATGGGACATCCTTGTGTTAAACCAGTCTGAAGTGGAAGCCTTAGGCATTGAATGAAGTTTAAGATTTATGAGTTTTGTTTGAATCTTTGTATACATTTTAGACACTTTCAAAAGTGTTTAGTTTTTAATGGGATTTACGTATTTAAGAAATTTGAATGCATTAGGTTACAGACCAAAACCATGGGACACACCACTCATTATTTGTTTTTAAATTTTTTATAAAGCAAATGTTAATGGTATTTTAACATATACTGTATATTAATTGGCCTAAAAGTTTTATATTTCGTGTTCTAAGTCCTTATTTTTGTAGAGAAGGACACTCTTGTAAATTGGAAAGTTGTTATTGTAGTTAAGAGTTGTTTTTGAACAAGTACTGATCATTGTTTACTTATTTATTTTTTAGAGTCTCTTGATGCTCTTCTTATCAGAGGAATCTTAGCAGGGTTATTTTTTATTACAATTGCTTCACTTCACCTATATACCTACCTGAAGTGCAGTAAGTGAATTTCACTTTTATATGCTGAGTAAGGATCAGCAGTTAGGATCCAAAAAAATCTTAAGATTTCTTCCTTCCACCTCCTAACTGATGTGTTAATTGCCTGACAAATAAAAAAAAAACCAATAATTCCAAATTGGCCTTGTGTGTACATAGAGTTGTGTGTGTGTGTGAATGAGTGAAACATGATGGTGTTGTCGCTCTATCCAGACCTGTTTCCTGCTTTGCACATTCTTTCTGGTTCAGCTCTGGTATCCCATGACTGTGAGTTGGATTAAGAGAATTTCAGAAAAATAACTGTGAAAGTTAAAGCATATATATTATTTATATGTCATGTTTAAAATGTATTGCTTGTGAATCTAAAATTTTACAATATATTTGTTTTAGTTATTTTAGGAAACAGTTAGCATATCTTGGAAAGGTAAGTCATTTTATAAGGTTAATATTTTCTCTCTATTTTTAAGCCTTCAATATTTTGTGAATCAGAATCAAAAACAGCAAAAATATTATAGTATTTAATTAAAGTTCATCGTTTATTTACATGTGACAATACACTGAAACTTGCAGTGTAAAAACTCAGGGTGCATCGCAAAATCTGAATGAGAAAGACAAATGGAAATGCTTTAACAAATCTTGAAAAGCATGTTTCATAAAATGCTGCAGTATAAATATTTGTTCATGAGTTTGAAATCAGATGACATTCATAAAGAATTTACCATTTCATATTTTTAAATCTGCCATTTTAATTCAAATTTACAGAGGTACACATTATGGAGACAATATTTTGTCTGCATATACGATGCTGTGCTATTTTCAGGCAGCATACTTCACCAGATCATACCTTTACAGACATTTTCAGTAATATGGCTACTATAACTTCTAAATCCACCAAGTGGAGCAGTGAAAGCTTGAAAAGGCATGTGGAGCATTTGAGCTGCTACCAGAAAATACTCAAATTCAAATTTAATTGAAATTATTAAAAGCATACAATCAAGTTAAACTTAAAAAACTAAATTCAGAGTGAATTATTTGCATGGCTGCCTTCCACCCCTTTTCTGAAATGTTGTGTGAGAGATCCTTTTCCCACTGTACTCTGGGATCTTTAAATGTAAGGCACTTTAAAATGGTTTTGTATATTATAGAAATGCTGTCTGAAATAGGTGGGAGGTGAAGAAAGTTGGGCAGGTTTCATTTAATAAAGTTTCTAATTTGGGGAAAGTTGAAAAATTGTGTTGATTGGAAGCTAAATTTGGAGTGTAATTGTTCGTAAGATGCAAAGACATTATTTATATACAAATCTTTAAATGATTTAATCCCGTATGATTTCCAAACATTAAAAACTGTGTAAGTTTGAGAAGGTGGAAAAAGGTGGCTATCATGAAGAGGTGCCACAGATAAAATATTCTCTAATTTGAAGTGCTTCCTACATTGGTTCCATATGCTGAGTGAATAAAGGACAATTGAGTTGTTAGTACATTGACAATCCCTTGTATTTACTGGTATACAAATCAGGGAATATAAAGAAGTATGTGTGTTCATCTATTTGTGTCAATGTCCAGGTTTTTATAGCTTGTTTATTTTCCCCTTTACATCTGATACATTTCGAAAGTAAACAGCCATTGGCTCAATGGCGATTGCTAATAGCAGTGGCGACAAGGGGCATCCTTGTCCAGTACTGTGTTCTACAAACCCAATTCCAATGAAGTTGAGACGTTGTGTAAAACGTAAATAAAAACAGAATACAATGATTTGCAAATCCTTTTCAACCTATATTCAATTGAATACACTACGAAGACAAGATATCGAATGTTCAAACTGATAAACTTTATTGTTGTTTAGCAAATCTTCACTCATTTTGAATTTGATGCCTGCAACACGTTCCAAAAAATGCTGGGACGGGGCAGCAAAAGACTGGAAAAGTTGAGGAATGTTCAAAAAACACCTGTTTTGAACATTCCACAGGTGAATAGGTTAATTGGAAACAGGTGTTTGTCATGATTGGGTATAAAAGGAGCATCCCCAAAAGGCTCAGTCGTTCACAAGCAAGGATGGGGCGAGGTTCACCACTTTGTGAACAACTGTGTGGGCAAATAGTCCAGCAGTTTAAGAACAACGTTTCTCAACGTACAATTGCAAGGAATCTAGGGATTTCATCATCTACTGTCCATAATATCATCAAAAGATCAGAGAATCTAGAGAAATCTCTGCACGTAAGCGGCAAGGCCGAATACCAACACTGGATGCCCGTGACCTTCGATCCCTCAGGCAGCACTGCATTAAAAACCGACATCATTCTGTAAAGGATATTATCACATGGGCTCAGGAATACTTCAGAAAACCATTGTCAGTTAACACAGTTCGTTGCTACATCTACAAGTGCAAGTTAAAACTCTACCATGCAAAGCGAAAGCCATACATCAACAACATCCAGAAACGCCACCGGCTTCTCTGGGCCCGAGCTCATCTGAGATGGACTGACGCAAAGTGGAAAAGTCTGCTGTGGTCTGATGAGTCCACATTTCAGATTGTTTTTGGAAATCATGGACGTCGTGTCCTCCGGGCCAAAGAGGAAAAGGACCATCCAGATTGTTATCAGCACAAAGTTCAAAAGCCAGCATCTGTGATGGTATGGGGGGTGTGTTAGTGCCCATGGCATGGGTAACTTGCACATCTCTGAAGGCACCATTAATGCTGAAAGGTACATACAGGTTTTGGAGCAACATATGCTGCCATCCAAGCGACGTCTTTTTCAGGGACGTTCCTGCTTATTTCAGCAGGACAATGCAAAGCCACATTCTGCATGTGTTACAACAGTGTGTCTTCATAGTAAAAGAGTGCGGGTACTAGACTGGCCTGCCTGCAGTCCAGACCTGTCTCCCATTGAAAATGTGTGGAGCATTATGAAGCGCAAAATACGACAACGGAGATCCCGGACTGTTGAGCAACTGAAGTTGTACATCAAGGAAGAATGGGAAAGAATTCCACCTACACAGCTTCAACAATTAGTGTCCTCAGTTCCCAAACGCTTATTGAGTGTTGTTAAAAGGAAAGGTGATATAACACAGTGGTAAACATGCTCCTGTCCCAGCTTTTTTGGAACGTGTTGCAGGCATCAAATTCAAAATGAGTGAAGATTTGAAAAACAACAACAAAGTTTATCAGTTTGAACATTCGATATCTTGTCTTTGTAGTGTATTCAATTAAATATAGGTTGAAAAGGATTTGCAAATCATTGTATTCTGTTTTTATTTACGTTTTACACAACATCTCAACTTTATTGGAATTGGGGTTGTACTTTGAAGTAGTCTGAGATAATGTTGTTAATACAAACTGAAGCTTCTAGACTGGTATACAGTAGTTTGATCCATGCACATATGTTCGGGCACATTTTTGCAATGTGGTGAATAGGCAGTCCCATTCAACCATTCAACCATGCGTGTTAGACTTTATATTATATTAAATAGGCGCTGAAGATTGAAAGCTAAGTGTCTACCTTTAATAAATCCAGTTTGGTCTTGTGATATTACCGAAGGGAGCACTTTCTCAGTTTCTAGCTAGAACTTTGGAGAGTATCTTGTGTGAGGGATGTTCGGCAGTTTATCCCGGCCAACACCCCCAGGCCGCTAGAGGGAATCCTCCCTGCAGCATAGAGGTGCCCCGAATTCCCGCAGGGATTTATGGACAATGGAGTTCAGGCTGCACAGCCCTGCTGGATGCCATGGGGGCCGCCAGGGGAAGCTGCAGGGAGGCACAACTGTGTTTATTATAGCCCTGAAGTACTACCTCATCACGGGGACGGAAGAAATGAAATACTTCTGGGCTGAAGGAAAAGAAGAGTTCATCTGACCCGGAAGTGAAGGACAGAGGAACTTCCAGGTCAATGACTATAAAAAGGACTGTGGGAAACCCAGCAGACTGAGCCGGAGTTGGGAAGGAGTGCAACAGAGCTGCTGGGTGGAGTGGAGGTTTTGGTTATTGATTATTGTGTTTATTGATTTATTTGAGTATAGTGGAGGTGGAGGTGCTTGGTGCACACTTTTGTAATAATAAATTTAATTACTGGACTTTTACCAGGTATTTCGGCGTATTGTCTGAGGTTTCAAGGGGTCGACAGCACCCCCTATCTGTCACACTTGATATCATTATTCAGAAGTGAAATTGGTCTGTATGATGCACATAGTAATTGGTCCTTATTTTTCTTAGGAAAATGGCAATTAATGCTTGGTGAAAAGTTTGAGGTACACTTTCATTGTCTCTGGCTTGTATAAATGTTGCTAATAAAAGGGGAGGTAACTTAATTGAATTTTTTATAACATCCAGCAGGGTAGTCATCAAGACCTGGTACTTTCCCACTCTGAAGTGAGTTTATAGCATTGAGTAGTTCTGATAGTGTCAGAGGTTTATCCAATTCCGTAATGAATCAAAAACGCATGAGATTGTGTCTTGTAGTCTTTGAACTGAGTAGGATATAAGGACTTAAAGTAGTCTCTTAATGCATGCATTATATTTTTATGGTCAATGATTTTATCTCGGGTGGCACAGTGGTAGCGCTGCTGACGCGCAGTAAGGAGACCTGGGTTTGCTTCCCGGGGCCCTCCCTGCGTGGAGTTTGCATGTTCCTCCTGTGTCTGTGTGGGTTTCCTCCGGGTGCTCCTGTTTCCTCCCACAGTCCAAAGACATGCAGGTTAGGTGCATTGGCAATCCTAAATTGTCCCTAGTGTGTGCTTGGTGTGTGGGTGTGTGTGTGTGTGTTCCCTGCAGTGGGCTGGCACCCTGCCCAGGGTTTGCTTCTGCCTTTTGCCCTGTGTTGGCTGGGATTAGCTCCAGCAGACCCCCGTGACTTTGTGTTAGGACATAACGGGTTGGACAATGACTGACTGACTGACTGACTGATTTTATCTCCATCTGTCTCCATCTGACAGCAGCAGCATATTGATAATAAACAATATTAAATTATAGAATGATAAAAATGCATGTATAACAGACAATAACTTTGTATAATGTTAATGTTTAGTCCCCGAGTGGAATTGAAGAGTCGCATAGTGTGGGGGAGAAACAATCCCCTCAGTCTGTCAGTGGAGCAGGGCAGTGACAGCAGGCTCTCGCTGAAACTGCTCCTCTGTCTGGAGATGATACTGTTTAGTGGATGCAGTGGATTCTCCATGATTGACAGGAGCCTGCTCAGCTCCCTTCGCTCTGCCACGGATGTCAAACTGTCCAGCTGCGTGCCTACAATACAGCCTGCCTTCCTCACCAGTTTGTCCAGGAGTGAGGCATCCCTCTTCTTTATGCTGCCTCCCCAGCACACCACCGCGTAGAAGAGGGCACTCACCACAACCGTCTGATAGAACATCTGCAGCATCTTATTGCAGATGTTGAAGGACGCCAGCCTTCTAAGGAAGTATAGTTGGCTCTGTCCTCTATTGCACAGAGCATCATTATTGTCAGTCCAGTCCAATTTATCATCCAGCTGCACTCCCAGGTATTTATAGCTTTGCACCCTCTGCACACAGTCACCTCTGATGATCATGGGGTCCATGAGGGGCCTGGTCCTCCTAAAATCCACCACCAGCAACTTGGTTTTGCTGGTGTTCAGTTGTAGGTGGTTTGAGTCGCAGCATTTAACAAAGTCCTTGATTATGTTCCTATACTGCTCCACCTGCCCACTCCTGATGCAGCCCAAGATAGCAGTGTCGTCAGCGAACTTTTGCACATGGCAGGACTCCGAGTTGTATTGGAAATCCGATGTATATAGGCTGAACAGGACAGGAGAAAGTACAGTCCCCTGCGGTGGTCCTGTGTTGCTGACCACAATGTCAGACCTGCAGTTCCCGAAACACACATACTGAGGTCTGCCTGTAAGATAGTCCACGATCCATGCCACCAGGTATGAATCTACTCCCATCTCTGTCAGCTTGTCTCTAAGGAGCAGAGGTTGGGTAGTGTTGAAGGCGCTAGAGAAATCCAGAAACATAATTCTTACAGCACCACTGCCTCTGTCCAAGTGGGAGAGGGATCAGTGTAGCATATACATGATGGGATCCTCCGCTCCCACCTTCTCCTGGTATGCAAACTGCAGAGGGTCGAGGGCATGGCAGACCTGTGACCTCAGGTGGTGAAGCAGCAGCCGCTCCATGGTCTTCATCACATGTGATGTCAGAGCGACAGGCTGGAAGTCATTCAGCTCACTAGGATGTGATACCTTTGGGACTGGGGTGATGCAAGATGTTTTCCAAAGCCTTGGGACTCTCCCCTGTTCCAGGCTCAGGTTGAAGATGCGCTGTAGAGGACTCCCCAGCTCTAACGCACAGGCGTTCAACAGTTGTGGCGATACTCCATCTGGACCCACTGCTTTGCTGGCACGAAGTCTCCTCAGCTCTTTGCTTACCTGGGCTGCTGTAATTGTGGGTGGGGGGAAACTCTCTCCTATGCTGGTATCAGCAGAAGGATGGGTGGAGGGTGCAGTACTCCGAAGTGAGAGTGGGTTAGGGTGGTCAAACCTGTTAAAGAAGTTGTTCATCTGGTTTGCTCTCTCCACATCTCTCTCGATGGTGGCACCACACTTCGAATTGCAGCCAGTGATGATCTTCATCCCATCCCACACTTCCTTCATGCTGTTATTCTGCAACTTCTGCTCCAGCTTTCTCCTTTACTGCTCCTTCACCGCCCTGAGCTGGACTCGGAGTTCCTTCTGCACGCGCTTGAGCTCATGCTGATCACCACCTTTAAAAGCCCTTTTCTTCTGGTTCAAAAGGCCCTTGATGTCACTTGTAATCCATGGCTTGTTGTTAGCATAGCAGCGTACTGTTCTTGCTGGAACTACAATGGCCATACAGAAGTTGATGTAGTCAGTAGTGCAGTCAACAACCTCCTCAATGTTCTCACTATATGATCCCTGCAGGATATCCCAGTCCGTAGTTCCAAAGCAGTCTCTCAAAGCCTGCTCTGCCTCAGGAGACCACTTCCTGAATGAGCATGTGGTTGTAGGTAGCTCCCTCACTCTTGGTTCGTAGTGAGGCTGAAGCAGAGCCAGGTTATGATCTGCTTTCCCAAGCACAGGCAGTGGGGTGTCGCTGTATGCGTCTTTAATGTTTAAAGTAGGTCAATAATCCTATTTCCCTGGGTGTTACAATCCACATACTGGGAGACGGCAGGTAATGTTTTGTCCAGTGTCACATGGTTAAAGTCTCCAGCGATTAGCACAAGCGACTCGGGGTGCTTTGTTTGCAGTTTAGCAACAGCGGAATATATGCTTTTTTATATATTTATATATATTATATTAATATATATATATTATATATTAATATATATTATTTATATATTTATATATGCTTGCATATACTGTAATAGAACCTCCTTGGGTTGGGTAAATGCAGGATACCTTGGGATAATAAGAAATAAGAGAAAAAATAAAACCACTGCTAACGGAGCTCCGCTTCAGACGTCCATCTCCCGCAAAAGATGAGACCAACTCCCTTTAGTGTTTTAATTACGTTTTGAAGACGTAACAGACATGTGAAGCAGAATATTACCTTGACATCACACACGCCACAGCCACCAATTGATTCATCACATGATCTACACAGCTGACAGTGTTGTTCACTCTTACATAGTTTATTCTTACTTGATTGCTGTATGCTGATAGAAAACACATTTGCAATTTCAATTGTGTTAAATATTGTCACTATCCATTCTGACTGACTCTAGATGTGGTGTGAGATCCAGTTTCAGTCCATCACCAGTGCTTTTACTTTGGGTTTTAATATGGTCATGTACTATCTGATCACAAATGTACATGGCAGCCAAAAGTGTTTATCTGTTCTGCACTGAATAAATGTAAGAGATAATGTGATGATGGCTGTACTTAGGCATACACTAAGGCTGATGTATTAACTATGGGCGTTTCCTCCCTTGCAACCCTAAACTGTGTTAAGTGGGTGAGAGACCAATCTGTGATTCTTTCAGGAACATGTGTTTCTTGATAATTTACATCTTAAATTAACATGCATATCATTTCTGAATTGCATCCATGTGTAATTTAATTAGGCTGCATTTACACCTCCAATTAAATTGAGTGTTTGCATTGTGTCTGATAGAGATCAGATGGCAGTGACCCCAACATGTGTACAGCATTGTTGTTTGGTTGCATTAAGATAAGATATTTGGAAGTTATACAGTTTAATTCCACAAATACCCATGTTCTTAATTGTGAATGTCAATAAATGTAGTGTATATGTTTTTATCAAATTGCACGTTTTGTAATGCACCTTAGTATCTTTGGGTAACTTTCTAAATTATACATAATAGACAAAAAAACAGCATTCTTCTAAAAAGAAGCAAAAAGTGAAGGAGATGGTACTGTAGTTACAAGTATGAAGACACTTCACAGTATTCCACAATATTGTGTGATATATGGCCGGCTGTTCATCCCAGCCATTACCCCCAGGCCGCCAGGTGGAGCTCTCCCTGCTGCATGGAGGTGCCCCGAATACCAGCATGGAATCATGGACAGTGGAGTTTTCTTTTACAGCCCTGCTGGATACCTTGGGGGCAAACAGAGGACGCTGCAGAGCCCAGAGACTCATACGTGCACTATAACCCGGAAATACGTCTTAGTCACAGCGACAGAAGGAATGACGTACTTCCGGGATGAAGACGAAGAGTTGTTATCTAAAGTGTTCCTAGTCACATGGACAGAGAGAGCGAAACACTTCCGGGTCAAGGACTATAAAAGGATTGTGGGAGATCCCAGACGGCGGGAGCTGAGCTGGGTGGAAGGGTGGCAATGCGTCTGGGAGAGTGGAGGATTGTTTGATTATTGATTATTGTAGTGTTATTGATTTATTGAGTATTGTGGAGTGTAGGTGCTTTGTGCACATTGTTATTATAAATAAACCATTATTTGGACTTTTACCTGGTGTCTGGCGTGGGTGTCTGAGGGTTCAAGGGAGCGAGAGAGCCCCCTATCTGTGACAACTGCTCCAACGCCATACAGCTTGTCGGGCTCTCAGATCTGGGCAAAAGGGTCTTCTCGTTGTCCCACGCACTCGGCTAAAAACCCGTGGGGATTGTGCCTTTCAGTCCGTGGCACCAAAACTATGGAATAGCCTGACTTGTGGTCTGCGTGGAGTCTGTTGATTCTTTTAAAAAACAACTAAAAACATTTCTTTTTAAACAAGCTTTTAATCTGTGTTGAATAGTTCCAGTTTGTTTATTTATTGTTTTTGTTGGTTTTGTTTATGTTTTGTTTTAACTGTTGTATTTGTACTGTATTTGCTGTTCAACCCTCTGTGTCCTTTTCTCTGTGAAGGGCGCTATATAAATAAACAACTACTACTACTGCTACTACAATATACATAAAACGATATTTTTATGTAAAAATGCAAGGTTCAATGGCAATTTAATGTGCAAATTTGTGCTTAAATATTTTATTTCAATTAAAGGCTGTACTATGTGCAATAAATACTACAGTAGTCATTCCTTTATAACACTTGGGGACTGTCTAAATAAATTGTGCAATGTGTGGAAAAATATACAATATACTTTTTTTATATTATTTTATTGATTTTATTGAAATCACACAACATTCCATACAAATAAATCAATTTTTACAAAAATAAGATCGAAAACAAATCAACCCCCACCCTTGAGAAAGAAGATAAGCTGGCAGAGTAAAACTTAAAGGTAGTAAAAACAAGTAAATAAATGAATTAATAAATGAATAAAGATAAATGGAGAAGAAAAAAAGGGTAGAGAATCTGCTTCCTCAGTGCTTTAAAAGCTTATTCTAAAATGTTATTGTTTAGATCCTGCCAGGTTCTAAAAAGTTCTGCACAGATCTTGATTTTTTCCAGTTTCAAACAGTATATAACATCAGTTACCCACTGACTTAAAATAGGAGAGTTAGGATTCTTCCAGTTGAGCAAGATAAGTCTACGTGCCAGTAGTGTAGTGAAGGCAATTGCAGTTTGTCCTTCTCCACTTTAAGCCCATCTGGGAGTACCCCAAACACACCTGTAAATTATTTTAGGAGGGATTGTGACATAAGGTTGTCTGATAGGCATTTAAAGATTTTGGTCCAGAATGATGTTAATTTGGTACAGGTCCAGAACATGTGGCCTAGTGAGGCTGGAACTTGATTGCAACATTTGCAGGTTGGATCTTGCCCTGGAAACATTTTGGACAATTTTAAGCGAGACAGATGTGCTCGATATATAATTTTGAGTTGAATAATTGTATTCTTTGCACATATGGAGCTTGAGTGAATTCCCCACATTGCTACCTTCCACTCCTTTTCTGAGATGTTGAGTGAGAGATCTTTTCCCATTGTCCTCTTGGATCTTTAAAGGGAGGGACTGTAAAATAGTTTTATATATTACAGAAATGCTGTCTGAGTCCACAAGACTGATCAATGTTTTTTCGGGCATCGAGGGAGGTGGGAAGTGAGGAAAATTGGGCAGGTTCTGTTTTACAAAGTTTCTGATTTGAAGGTAGTGAAAGAAATGTGTTGCTGGAAAGTTAAATTTGGAAATATACAATATACTCTTACAGTTATAATGTTAGTTGGTGTGGCGGGGGTTAAATGGCAAAGAAAAAATGTCACACTGAAATTATATAGAAAGTTACAAACATATATCTTGCAAAAAAAAATGTAATGATCACATAGCAAGGTGTAATGTGCAATACAAATGTCTGTATATATGAGGCTCCTTTTTGCTTGTGTGATCTCATTTTTATGTTAACTGTTTTTATTGTGATGTCACATATTTTTCTTTAAATTTCAGTCATTTTGTTTCTACAGTATGTTGCTTTTTTCTCTTTTCTTGGCTAGCTAATTTTTTCTGTGTCCACCCTCTTCCCTGTTTTCTGGAATAGTTCTTTTAAGATTGTGAAACGCCTTGCTGCACTTTTCCAATATAAATTGTTTTTGTTTGATTTAATTTGTCTTTGTATTTTTAAGCATTTGGATTTATTTTCTATTGATTCATTTTCTAATCTTGCTTGTTCTAATACAGGACCACGGAGCACCAGAGACTATCACCACTATCAGAAACTGTTTTTGCAACAGGGACATGGCAGGAACCAACATAGTACTAATTATTAAGCTACTTATCCAAAAAAATAAAAAGTTTATCTGCAGAGCTATAAGAACTATAAATATTTAAAGATATTAAGAAAGCAATGTGACATGTAACCTGAAAGATAAAAATTGGAGCAAGTGCATAGCTGTATGATTTAAAAAGAGGTCTAAATCAAAATTATGTACAATATAAATGCATTTAAATAAATAAATGCTATATCTTTAATCAAAAAATATCTGTTCAGATGATTTCATTGTCTGTGGTATGGTAATGACATGTGACATGTTATGGATTTATTTGCATCTGAAGTATTAGAAATGGAGAATGCTTAAACACATTATAACAATGTTTGGCATGTGAGCTGTTTTACCTGGTCACTGATTAGACTTTGCTAGTCTCTCTATTATAAAAAAAAATCCTGGAGAGAAACAGTAGGGCATCGAGACGTGATCTTCATGTTAAGATCACAGAAGACAGTTAAAAGACCCGCGAGGACCTTAAACATGAGACATTGCGCCAAGAGATTGACCCAGGGCCGTCTCAGGATGACATAGAACATGAGATTCTTGCAAGAAACGCCCTACTTACAACCAATATCAAATAAGACGGTGGGGCAGCAAAACATTCAGTCTTGTGAAGGATTTGAGCACACACAGATCCAGGGTCTCAGCGCATATAAAGTGTATAAGGACAATACGTTATAAATAAAACATCGACTAAGCAAAGAAGAAAGAAGCTCGGAAAAAAGAGACTCAAAAGCGTTGGAGAGAAAAAAGAGCAAAAAAGAAAAAATAATCTAGGTGCAAATTCAGAAAATAAGGAAAGTAATTATCAGCCCATAACAAGTGGATTTGAAACAAAGCACGTCCAATTGGGCTCAGAATTAAAAGACAGAGTAAAAGACAAAGTAGAACTTCATAAACACGTTCACAAACGTTGGCGCTATACACATGCAGAGCAGATTATGAAAGCAGTGGGATTCGGAAGGCTCAGAAAAAAAAAAGAAACGTATGCACAATACAAATGTGGAGAAAGTTAAAGAATATGAAAGTAAGAAAATTAGAAAGTATAAAAAAAAAGAAAGTAAAGGTCACAGTAGCGCAAACAAACAGAAATTATTACTCAGAAAAAGGAAAATAATCACCACGGACCAGGTGTCATTGAAAAAAAAGCAGGACAAAGCGAGGTCAGAGATAAAAGACAGAGTAGAAAACAAAGTAAAATGTCATAAAGAGGTTAAAAAAAGGGGGCCAAACACATGCAGAGAAAGATACAGAATATGAAAGCAGAAAAAAATGACAGTGTCAAAATAAAGAAAGTAAACATCGCATTAGTGCAAAAAAAGAGAAATTATTACTCGGAGAAATAACTAAAAGGCGAATAGAGATCAAATATATGGACATAGGTGATATGTCAGAAGTATGTAAATATTGTAAGGCTTTGAAGTTTAAGTCAGAGAATTTCAAAAACGTGTTTCACATCACATGCATTTATTGGCTACTTTGCAAAAAAAATGATTAACTACTGATGATGTAGATCGTTTTGTCTGTGCTGAAATTCCAAACAGAGAAACCTATCCTGAATTATGGTACAAAGTCATTAAACACATGTCTCACTGACCTCATTTAAAAGACTCAGCATATTGGGACTCGAAAGATTCCAAATATTGTTTTTACATAAGTTGTGAAATAAAAGTGAAACTAATGAAATAGCAACAATTCAAAGAAAAAAAAAAATCTTAAAAGT